>NW_027468859.1:12509212-12519212 GCF_046254945.1 Alosa pseudoharengus
GTGCTGTGTTGCAGTGCTACGCTGTGCTGTGTTGCAGTGCTTATAATGCTATATTATGCAGTGATTATAATGCTATGCTATACTGTGTTGCAGTGCTGTCCTGTCCTGTGCTATACTGTGTTGCAGTGCTGTCCTGTCCTACATTACATTACATTTTAGCAGACACTTCTTGACCAAAGTGACTTACATACCAGTATGTCAGCTATATTACAAGGGATCACATTGTCCCCGGAGCAACTTGGGGTTAAGTGCCTTGCTCAAGGGCACAACGGTGGAAGCCGGGAATTGAACCGACAACTTTCAGGCTACTGCACGCTAGCCCAGCTCCTTAACCACTACACTACCACTGCCCCCAGGGTGTGCTGTCCTGTGCTGTGTTGCAGTGCTGTCCTGTCCTGTCCTGTGCTGTGTTGCAGTGCTGCCCTGTCCTGTGCTGTGTTGCAGTGCTGTCCTGTCCTGTCCTGTGCTGTGTTGCAGTGCTGCCCTGTCCTGTCCTGTGCTGTGTTGCAGTGCTGTTCTGTCCTGTGCTGTGTTGCAGTGCTGCCCTGTCCTGTGCTGTGTTGCAGTGCTGCCCTGTCCTGTGCTGTGCTGTGTTGCAGTGCTGCCCTGTCCTGTCCTGTGCTGTGTTGCAGTGCTGTTCTGTCCTGTGCTGTGTTGCAGTGCTGCCCTGTCCTGTCCTGTGCTGTGTTGCAGTGCTGTTCTGTCCTGTGCTGTGTTGCAGTGCTGCCCTGTCCTGTCCTGTGCTGTGTTGCAGTGCTGTTCTGTCCTGTGCTGTGTTGCAGTGCTGTTCTGTCCTGTGCTGTGTTGCAGTGCTGCCCTGTCCTGTCCTGTGCTGTGTTGCAGTGCTGTTCTGTCCTGTCCTGTGCTGTGTTGCAGTGCTGCCCTGTCCTGTCCTGTGTTGCAGTGCTGCCCTGTCCTGTGCTGTGTTGCTGAGCCGTGTCTGGTGGGCGGCCATGTTGGCATGCTGGTGCGGTGGAGAATAAGGGTGGGGGGAGGGAAGAAGGTGAGCTGTTTACCTGGTCCAAGGTAGAATACCTGGACTTGAGCGTGATGACCTCATCCAGGTGAGCCCTGAACTCTCGCCGTGAGGCCTGGAGGGAGCCACAGGACAGTCACTCACTGACACACACATACACACACACACACACACACATGTGCGTGTGTGCATACAAACTTAACTCACACACACACACTCATTCACTGCTCACACACACTCACTGCTAACACAAGCATGTGCGCAAACACGCGCACACGCACACACACAAACACATGTGGAGCCAAATATTTATGCACAAAAGCACACAAGCCAACACAGAGGGACATTTGCATGTTAAGACAAACATCTACGCAGACACATAGACACATACAAACTCTCTCGCACACACACACACACACACACACTCTCCCACACCCACACATACACACACTACATACATGTATAAAACAAGCAGGTACTTTCACACACGTACAAGCATGCACACTCACAGAGACAGAGACACCAAAACACATTTACAGACATATCGTCACAAACACATACACACTACAACACAGAAAAACCCAAGCCCGTGGACACAGAGACAGGCTCAGCCAGGCACCCGCAAACACAAGAGACAAACTCACAAGTTCAACATATGCACAGGGTGTGAGAACATGCACTCGTGTCTCTTAGAATATCTCACACACGCACACACACACATACACACACACACACACACACACACACACACACACACACACACACACATACTCTCAGTGACACACAAACCACCTAACAAATCTCAAAAATAAATCATGATGGCAGGAATAGTAACAGGAAGTGAGAGATGAAGGCGAATGACAACTCAAAAGACTCCCTCCAGGTCATGTGGGGAGGGTGGGGGTGAGAAATCTGAGTGGGTGTGGCAATGGAGATGATTGACAGCTTCTAGTGAGGTCCCCCCTTTCATGTGAAGCGCTTTGAGTGTTGAGAAAAGTGCTATTTAAATGTAACGTGTTGTTGTCGCTGTCTCCTAAACTCTTGCAACTCTTCTTTGTTGGTACGTTATAATGTACACATTGTGGACACGTCATAAAATGAACAATATCCCTTCTTCATCTCTCAATCACCCCTCATCTGCCTTGTAGCGTCAGTGTGTGGAAGTATACAAGTGGAGTTCTTACACTGTAGTTAGAGTATTTACAGTTGGTGCAAACGTGTCCTATGAACTTGTCCTGTGTCCAATCCAGGCAGTCGTTTATGTGCACAACGTAATGTGTCCTGACAGCTGGACATAATGTATGTCGTGACTCATCAAATTATGGGAATAAATAGGCTCATTCGACTTAATGCATATCTGGCTGAACGCGATGCGTACACAATGTGCCCTGTGCAAAAGTCCAGCATGCATCACCTTCTGCCATGAAGTGGAATGAGCGCAATGGCTGCAGATATGAGGTCACATCATGTCCCATCTCATTATGTCATATAGCTATGTCACCTTCATGACAGGAAGGTCAAATCAGGTATTACCACGGAAACCATGATAATGGTCTCTCATTGGCTATATGCTGCTGTGACAGCCTGCATAAATCAGTGGTCTTTTCAGTGCACAGGTGGACCAGCCACAACAAATGCTTAGTGTCATCAAACACCACAGAAAAGGCAGAGGAAGTCATCGCACCATGGCAACATCTGTGCCACCTCAGCCCTCCCTACATACAAGCAATCTGTGCCACAGGGCATGGAAACAACCCTGATATGCATCGGGAAAGACCACAGGACTGATTGCGGCTACATGGTCAAAAAAGCATTAAGACTGGACATAGTCATAATAATATCCCTTGTTCAGGCAGCCTGCTTTGTGGGAGGTCTACACTAGATTATACTCAATCAGTCAATGGATGGGCCCAGAGAAGATGGGTCAATCTAGCTAGCTTCCTTGTGGTCATCTGTGGTCACATGTGGCAGTTGCACATCTGCACTGACGGCAGGCATGAGAAACTCAGAACAGCTACTGAGATTTACAAGGGGGCATGGTGGGTAGGTGGCCATTAAGTTCAAACAACACCACACTGCTGAAAATGAGGTCGATCTTTGACCTTTCAACTCTGGGACTCAGGGTTGAAGGGTCAGGGGCTAATTGGGGAGGTGGTCTCAGTGAATGTGTGTGTGTGTGTGTGTGTGTGTGTGTGTGTGTGTGTGTGTGTGCCTGTGTGTGTGAGTACATTTGTAGGTTGATGTGTATGAATATGAAAATGTGTTATGAGAAAATGGGTTCATGTACACAATGAAGTGTATCTTTATTTTTACACTAAAAACACAAAAGAAACATATGTTTATGGAAACAAAAAATACAATATGATCTGTGCTGAGCATAATCCTTTCAAAAACAGACTCGGAATCATTAAACAGTCATCCCAATGGCAAGATGCAATAAAAGACCACTGCAGATCAATGATGAGCAAAGAGTAGTCCACTTCCTAATGATGCAGTAGTGTTTGTGGTGGGTGGGGGTGGGGATTGAGGTTGAGGGGGTGAGGGTGGGGGTGAGTGGGTGGTGCTGTGTGGTGGTGGGGGGGGGGGGCAAGCAAGACACAAGAATGGAGGTGCAGCGAAGCAGGCAGGTAACAAAGGCAACAGGAGGAGTAGGGTGAGGGTGGAGTGAGGTGGTGGTGCCGTCGCCATGGTGATGCATCGTAAACAACATGCAAGGAATACCTCAGCAATGCTTAAGGTGGATGAACAGGAGGGAAGCCGCGCCTGGGTGCCACGAGAGAGAGAGAGAGACAGAGGAGAAGAGAGGAGAGGACAGGAGAGGAGAGGAGAGGAGGGGGAGAAGAAGAGAGAGGGTTAACACAGCAGCTTAGCCAGCCAGCCAAACCAGCCAGCCAGCAAGCAGGCAGAGAGCCCAGCCGGGGGACATACAGACAGCTCCTCCTACTGGTCTGGGGGAGAAACAACAGCGCTGGCTGCCCCCGCTGAAAGCACCCAGCCAGGGTGGAGAGGGAGTGGGGGGCGGCCAGGGGCAGAAACACACACACTGAAAACCACAGAGGGCAAAGCTGGGGGGAAATCCTTTAACATGCGGCATCATAGATAGACATTACTCTTTGACAGGTCAGCCATGTGAGGTACATAAGGACAGTTAACACTGACGGAACACCGGAGTTGCACCACTTTTAAGAGGGTAAATGTGTGTGTGTGTGTGTGTGTTTGTGTGTGTGTGTGTGTGTGTGTGTGTGTGTGTGTGTGTGTGTGTGTTGTGTGTGTGTGAACAGACTAACATACACATTGAAGACTGGAAAGGTCATGCAAGAATAATTAACATAAAACTGTTTTCTCCCTTAAATTAGATAAGCAGTTTTCAAAGCAAACACTAAATTTCCTTGGGTTTGTGTTACATCATTCAGCATTTTAATGTCTCTAAGCTAATCTATTTTCAACATATAAAAGCATATGCTGCACTGTAACATTAGGCATAAGCTTACACAGTATAGAGAAAAAATCTCCCTTCAGAACAACATAACCATTCAACATGATGTCCCCTCTATATACAGGAGATATAAGAGTTAACACTGCTGGAAGCCTAACCAGTGTCTTCCACTTTCCCCGCCTAAGAGACATTTTCCAATGCTACATTACAAGGTTCTTTTTTGACCGTTAGTGACATCCACCCATGATCTATGATGGTGGAGAGGATCCCCTGTTCATGGGCAGCAGGTCCATATGCACAAAGACAGTCAGTCAAACCTATATCAGTCACTCAAGCTTATCTCTCTTAATGGGAGTCGCAAGGTATAAACATGAAAACGGATGAAACACTGTTTTTAAAAGCTTGTTACGGTGAATTTTGCTACTGAGGTCTACCAGTGGTCTTCGGTGTGCCAATCTTCTTGCTTTAGTTTACATAATGCTACCTAATCTGCCACTCATGTACCGTATTTTCGGTTGCACTTTTTTCATAGTTTGGCTGGTCCTGTGACTCAGGTGCAACATATATATATATATGTATATATCAGTGGCGGCTGGTGGTTAAAAAAATAACGGAGGAAGGAATGTCTGGGATAAATTGAAGGAATGATTGGCGTTAGTGGCAAATGGGAGGTTGTGATGGTGTTGGTGGCATATGTGAACAATAGAGTATGTAGGCCGCCTACCCAGACACATTTATAGCAGCAGTATGTAATATGTAGCATTTTAACTGGCAATGTTGTGCAATAAATGCTGTTCTGACATTCTCGGGGGGTCTGGGGGGGGGCACAATGAACTTTGTAATATAATTTAAATATATAAGTCACTTTGGATAATAGTGCTAAATTAATAAATGTAAATGTAAATAAATGTAAATTTAGGTCTGGGAAGTCAATTACGGAAAGTCTGGAGGTTTTGCTCAGTGTAATAGCCTACATTGGCAGAAAAGTCTATAATAATAAAAATAAACACTTGTTTTATAAAACCATGTAACTATTTACCATTAAAAATAGACCTTAAATGTGGTTATTTGTAACATGCAAAGCCAAATCCCTATAATTTAAAGACAGGTTGTAATAGCTAAGTGGGAATTTATGAAAGCATAGGCTACTCGAAAGGCAAATGTTATTGAAGACGTCATTAAAGGAATGCATCATGGTCTGAAACATTCATTAACAATGTTACCATCCAAAGATACATTTAGAACAGTGAAAACAAGAACATAACAACAAAAACCTTATTTAACAATTGTTTAGTTAAGGCATAACTTGGATGATTATAACAACTCATAACTATCCAAAAATGTTTTATCACCAAGTGAACTGTCCACGTATGTGACAGGCCAGCAGTAGGCTATGGCTGATTGTTTTCTGTGCTAACGTTACCAGTTAGCCATGAGTAGCCTATTTGTCTGACTATGTAGCATTCAGTAGCCTACACTAGCCTTACCATCTTGTTTTGGAATATGAATTTTTGGAGCTGGTCTTCCTGCTTTGATAAACATTCATCATACATCAGAGTAGTCACAGTGTATTTGAATGTATAAAAGATTTGAGATTGTCCTCTGATTCCATTGTACAGTTTATTTCACGAGCAAACAACAAACAAGCTTTCCGTTCAACATAAGATTCGTAGACTGCAGATAACGTTCTTGAACCGTTGCCGCTAAAAACAGCACCCTCTATCGCAATTGAAAATTACTGTACGGAGGAGCTTCCTCCCTTGGCCATTGAAAACGACGTGATTCACGAGCCGCTGGGGTCCGAGGCGTTTATAATGGACTTCAATGAGGGGCTTGAGGAGGAAGCTCCTCCATGCAGTAATTTTCAATAGCGATAGGGGGTGCTGTTGGCATTTTGACCCAGGGGAACGATTTTGTTCATTCAAAGTGTTAAAAATAGTAATATTAACAGTAATTTATCAGATTAGTAATTCACTTTATATATTTTTTATTTTTCTTTGAAATTTTAGGGAGGGTGTTCCTCCCTTTCCTCAATGAAGGAGCCTCCTCTGGTATATATATGTTTTTTTCCTCTTCATTTTTCGACTTATACTCCGGTGCGACTTATAGTCCAGAAAATACGGTAATCATCTTACCGTAATGCCTTTAGCAAAACCACATAACTGATGCCAGTTTCCGTGTCCCTACGCGTTGTTGCATGCTAATATAAAAATGGCCACCTTGTGTGGAAGCTGTGGAAGAGGATGGCATGCTCTCATGTATGCACACCTGCAGTTTGCCAAAGCTCCCACACGTGCACACCCACCCACCCACACACTCACACACACACACACACTACAGAGTCAGTTTCTAGTGTGTCCCAGAGTACAGACACTGACTGGGGCTAGAGGTGGCCTGACTTACCATAATAAGCATGCCAGCACAATTTTAAACATGACTTTCAATGGTAGAGTCAGAGTCACAGCTCTTACACTGCTGGAAACTCAGTAGGCTACAAACACAAGGCTACAGGCTACAAACACTAAACATGTAAGTACTAGTTAACTCTTGTAAACAGACTCCACTGTTGTAAACAGACCTCACTCCCACCACATACACATCTTTGACAACGATAAATCCAAAAAATGTTAGGGACTAATGTTGTAACTTGGAGGGCTGGTGGTAGGGTGGCGTGTAGTAATGGCCGATGAGCTGCACTAGCATACAGCAGCCAGAACGTTGTGGGTTCAATCCCCAGCTGCCACTACTGTTCCCTTGAGCAAGCTCCTTCTGGGGAGCCTGGCATATGTAATGGAGTATGCAGATTACACGATTGTTTTTGTCTTCCACGATGTTCTTTTACGATTGACCATGTCAGACTAGACGATCATAGACATAAATTCTTGCCGCATCTTGGTTGGGACATTGGCCACATTGCAAGATCATGTACAGTAGCCTATCTGTAGCCTTCTCGTCGTGTGTGTCGTCAGTTTGACGAATCACCATTCTCATGGCACAGCTTTGAACCAGAAGGACATACTTAAGTTCCATCGTAAATAAGACCCTGTCTTCCTTCTCTCTGAAAATATGGCTAACAGCGTGTGAAGTTATGACAGTGGCCTAGAGCCTTGGCACCTGAAGGTGCTTAGGGAAGCTTTCCTATCACTGACAACCACTCACCTGTTAGCCACATCCTCTCGGCATCAAGAAAACCGTTTATTTGTCTTATTTTATGAAATTTAAAAACAGAAAGCAGTAGGCCCGGAGATAAAACTAAACCGACAGCCCCAAAAATCTCGCAACAAACCTCTACCTGCCTCCTACCTACTTCCACTGATGATTCAGTCCATCGTGAGCACCACACATAGTCATCGCCACACATGAGATATTATTTTAAAAGACATTACAGGAGGTGAATGGGGTCTGGCTGGCCCAGAGACTGTTTGTCCTGAGCCGTCTGTCTCTCCTATTCTGTAAGTAAGCGAGATGGCCGACCCATGGCACCAGTCTCCTGGTCCTCCTCCAGAGGATCGACTCCGGGCTGAACGGCGCCGGGCGCGGCTGCAGCGGGCACGCAGGGAGAGGCATATGCCACCCATATGCCAGTCTGTCTGGCCCGGAGGGTGACTGGCATGAGAGCACACTGGGAAAGATCCCTGAATGGAGCAGAGGTGCCAACTAACCACGCCGTCTGCTTCGGGAGGGGAGGGAGGAAGTCATGTGACGTGCCTTGGGTGGGAGGAGTGGACTGGAACAGGAAGTCAAGTGAAGAAGCATATTGGATTTAGTTTTTGTCTGGAGTGGGGGACTTAACAAGAGAGAGACACCCAATGATCCTGCGTACGTAATGGGTTTAGAACTCATCAAAAAGGCATGGAATAGAGACACGTGTCTTTATTTTATTTGATGCTTATAAACAGTTTTATGCTATTTATTATTTCTTGTAAAATCTGCATCAGTGTGCAGTTTTGTACTCAAAAAACATTATATATATGTAATGTAGTATGTGTGTATATATATATATATGCTGGTATGAGGTCCATATGCAGCATACAGTATTCACTATATACAGTATGCCGGGTTATTGCCAGCTATTAGCAGGTATAATAAAATGAGTGTGACTGGCTGATTCACCACATCACAGGTTTGTTGTGTATAGACGCCCTCATGACTCTCACAGGCTGGTGGGGATTTGAGAGAGAACATGCCTAAGGCAGTAATCAGTGTTGCTTGAAAAGTCCATCAAAATGTCGCATATCCAAAAATTACATCACACTGCAACGAGAGGGAAAATATTTGTGGATGCGTCGACTCAAATTGAGTAAAGACCATCACAGTCACACATGACAGGAGCAGTGAATTATGTTAAAATAAAGGCCTCAGATTCATAGCCAGATATAGTATAAAACAGCAGCTATTGTAATATTCTAATATTGCAACAACATCAGTTATTAACAATAGCTTAAATATGTATAAAGAAAATCATAAACTGACAGTAGAATATAAATACAAACTCATAGGCAGATGTGCAATAAAAAGAGCCATTTTCACAGAACAGTGAATACAGCAGAGTAGAGCCTCCCATGATTCCTGTCTGGCTTTTATGCACTGGTTTCACATGCCTGCACACACACACACACACACAAACACACACACACACACACACACACACACAAATACATACTCCCAAACACACACACACACACACACACACACACACACACACACATACTCACAAACACACACATACACACACACACAAAAACATACACACACAAATACATACTCACAAACACACACACACACACACACACACACACACACACACACACACACACACACACAATCAAACGGCATTGCCGCATCTGTGCTGCTGCATCCCATGCGGTGACCCATCCAAGCATCTTTAATGCAGTCGTTTCTGGCTGCTTCTGGCTGCTCACAGCACGAGAGATGGGAGAACTGGGCACAACCACAGCAAACAGAGGAGCGTTTACAAGGCTATGAAATACGGACAAACGCCCGCTACACGCTTGGCATGCCTACTAGGAGGGGGGAGCACTTTAACACACAGGCAGGTGATGCTGACATAGAGATTAATCACATTATAGAGTAGCAAGATTGAAAAAGCAAACTCAGTATACTCAGTGTACTACAGTATACTAATACTTAGTTTGGAAGTCTTAATGTTTTTGGCTGGGGAGTTTTAGTGGTTTTCTTTCTCTATTTTTCTTTGAGAGATGTGTCTGTCTGTGCCTCTGTTTCCTACGCACAGCCATTCAATTTTTTTTTTTATTCCTTTTTTTTTTGGACTTTTTTTCCCTCCCCTGGTCTGAGTGAAGTCCTCCCACCCACCTGCTACTGAGCTCAACGGAGCCCACGCTTTAAAGCTGGGTTTCACTCGCTGTGGTCCAGACAGAAGCACTCACTCACGCACACACACACACACACACACACACACACACACACACACACAGACCTGCCTCAGGCTATCCCACATCCAAAGTGTCTGCACACCCATACAGATACAAAGTTTAAGAGCACAAAACACAATTCATGTACTCTGAAAATGCCACAGTCCTACTGAGATACACATACACATACACACA
>NW_027468859.1:12534212-12536712 GCF_046254945.1 Alosa pseudoharengus
GTTCAGTGATTTGTCCATTTTACACTGAACTATGATTTACCTTTAACAGATGGCATGTTTGTTTTCAGGTTTTCAGGAGCCAAATGACACAAGCCTGAGCCTGTACAAAATTGCCATTATCACATTGTGTAATTATTTTCATTGTTTGATTACTAAATATGCTTCATAATGCCACTAGGATAATTTTAATAATTTCAGGACGTCAGATTCGAAACTGGGTCAGGGCGAGAAAGCCGCTCATCTCTTTGATTAATGTTTTACGACAATGAATAATGTGCACCCACATTTCGGATGGACTACACGCCGAATTCATCTTAATTTGCCCTCTGGAGACGCCGGCATGCTTCATCCATCGTCCAGCCCTGCGCTCGTTTCATAATCCCCAGCCCTGACGCGGTGACCTTGACAGACCGCCTAAACTCTCCAGTCTGAACCCCTCACAGGAATCTACAGATTCACTTCTGCATCATATAATGTCCTTAGTATGGTTTGATTACTGCTAGTGTGTGTGTGTGTGTGTGTGTGTGTGTGTGTGTCATGTATGCACATTTATTTGCTTGTGTGCATGTGTGTATCTGAGTGTATTTGTGTGTGAAGCACATTGAATTGCTTTATGCCCTATATAAATAAAATTGCCTTGCATTATGTGTGTGCCATCGCTGGCAGTTGTTTCGGATCGAGAATGCAGATCAACATGTGCAGAGAACATAATGCAAGTGATGCGTGGTGCTGTGGCTCTCTGCACAGCTGAGCTGGTTATCCCTGCAGGGGTCTGAGGCCCTATGGACCAAGCTTGATGTCCTATGCACAGTACACGCCCTGGTAGCTATGGAGAGCTTGACCTTTAGACCTGTCTCTGTCCATCATAAGGTTCACCTAACATATGCATATTTCAAAACATGCATGTGGCATTTAGAAGAAAAACACCCTTACAGGTCTATATGCAACTCGGTGAAACAAGCGTTGTTTACTTGCATGTTGCAACTAGAGCAGGGACATCCCTCTCCATCTTCAAAAAACTCCTGAAGACCCAGCTCTTCAGAGAATATCTCCTCTCGTAGCACTACTTACAACTAGCCTTGCTGATTCTAGCACTTATCACCTGACTAGAACTTACACTTGATTGAATGAAAACAGCACTCACTGATGCACTAACTTGTTCTTATTGTACTCTACCTTTTAAATTATTTTAAATTGTTCTAAATTTGTTGGGAGAATAGTTTTAAAAAGTTTTAAATAGTTTACCATGTTGTAAGTAGCTTTGGTTAAAAAGCATCAGCAAAATGTAATGTAATGTAATGTTGAGTTGCATTTTGTTTACATTCACATTTTGCCACCAACTCAAACTCTTTTGCGAGCTAATGGTAAACCCAACTATTTGTAACACCTCTCCTTTAACTAGCACACTTTCACCAGTTCACATTTAGTAGTGATTCCCATGAAGCAACTGTGTGTGGAGCCTATGTAGACTATTTAATTAATCCATATTTCATCCATATTTGCCAGTAATCTACCGGTAATTTGCTGCTGTCTGACATGTTGATTACATCAAACAGGACAGCAGTGGCCTAAGCTGTGGTGCAACTGGCTGGGGCACCTGCACCGTACACCGGCGACCCGGGTTCGATTCCCGCCCCGTGGTCCTTTCCGGATCCCACCCCTGCTCTCTCTCCCATTCACTTCCTGTCACTCTCCACTGTCCTATCATTAAAAGGCATAAAAAAGCCCAAAAAAATACTTAAAAAAAAAAAACAGGACAGCAGTACTTCCCAGTTTGATCCCACTGAGAACTCACCCTATGGATTATGATGTAGTAATGTTTTTTTGCATGCTATGTAGTAATCTCTTCCTGAACACATCACCTAAACTCAGGCAATGCCTGCAGAGAAGTCAGACAAAATCTAACCAAGCAGCTCCCTCAGCTCACTGCCTCTGTGTAGTGTAGTGGAGTAGAGTGGAGAGCAAGCAGTGGATGTTTGGAGGCTCTCCCAGGGATGAGACACCACCTCCGGGCAGACCTCCCACGCCTCGCCTGCCTGTCTGGAGCTCCACCTCGAGCAGACAGCTCAGGCTCCGGGGGGAGAGGCTGAGCTCACACCTGCACCGATTGGAGGCGACGGGGTCCTGCGCTGAGTCAGAGGTGACCCTCAAATACGCCCGCGCAAAAAAAAGGAGAAAAAAAAAAGGAGAAAAAAAAAAGAAACACCCTCGAGGGGAGATGAAACATGTACTAGATGATTGAAAGTTTCTACCCAGAGATATGTGTGTGTGTGTGTGTGTGTGTGTGTGTGTGTGTGTGTGTTTGTGAGAGAGGAAGAGAAAGAGTCTATACGTAAGCATGTGTCCGTGAGTATATTTATCATGAAGTTTGCAGTTGCCATCTAATAGCCTAAGTATACCAATATAAATACATAAAAACAGCTGACTGTCAGGGAAAATGCTTCCTTTAATCACAGTGCAGGGCTCGCTGATATGGCAATCGCTGGATTATTTCCCAAAG
>NW_027468859.1:12541712-12554212 GCF_046254945.1 Alosa pseudoharengus
AAGAGAGAGAGAAAGAGAGAGAGGGAGAGGAGCAGTTATAAACAAAACACACACATACACACACACACACACACACACACACACACACACACACACACACACACACACACACACACACACCCACGCCCTATCGCGCTCCCTCTCTCCCTTTCCCTCACAATCACTATCAAACAAACATACTCATACAAACATGCACTTCTGTTTCAAACACACCTTGCACTCACACATACATTAAATCATGCACACACTCACTGTACAGAGGAATCTATTATCATTACAGAGAATCTATTATTATTTCAGTATCTACTCTCAGGTATTTGTGTAACCTGACTCTCGCCAGATGAATTTCGTTCCGCCTAGCTCCACTGATCCATCTGGGATCAATCCATTGAAGTGTTGCTTCAGAAGGCTGGGCCTAATAAAAAAATGCTTGCATATGATTGGATAAGCCACTTGTCTGTCATCTATTGACGTGCTACTTCAACCACTCACATCGAAGCCAACACGTGACGCTGATAACAGTCTCACAGTCGCTTCTACGCTACGTCACATCTATGAAACTCCCGCCCTGCGTCCTGATTGGTTCTACCATAAAATCTGGTGCAGAAATCACTCTCAACGGAAGAGGTCCCAGATGGATGTGAGTGGAGCTAGGCGGAGCTAAGCGGAACGAAATTCATCTGGCGAGAGTCAGGTTAGTATTTGTGTGCAGCATGAAAAAACTCCCAGTGGTCCGGCTCCAGATGGGCACGGTGTCACTGCCTCCAAACGCTCATGAGCGGCTCTCAGAACTCACCTTAATCTCATCAATCTCATCTGGGACGATTTTATACGCTGAGATAGTCCCTCCGAGCCTGTCAGAGAAAAGGACACAGAAGAAAAAAAACAAAACAACAATAAACATAAAAGACAAATTACAAACTGTGTGTGTGTGTCTCTCTCTCTCTCTGTGTGTGTGTGTGTGTGTGTGTGTGTATGTGTGTGTGTGTGTGTGTGTGTGTGTGTGTGTGTGTGTATGTGTGTGTGTGTGTAGTTTGTGTGTGTGTGTTGAGCATAGTTAAGTAAGGGATTTGGGTACAGACAACACCACGGTCATGAGTCTGACACCCAGAAAGCCCACAGACTGAAATAAATGCATGTCTGTGCAACACTGATTGTCAGCTTGAATGACAGCCTCTGAATGAGGAAAGGTACTTGGGAACATTTAACACTGGCCTCTAGTGAATTCTGAGGGACATTGTGTGTTTTGTCCTTTTGAATATTGATCTCTGTTGGTTTTGTTTTGTGTGGTTTTGTTCTGTGTGGAGGGTAGTGAGGTGTGTGTTTGTGTGCATGCGTGCGTGCGTGCGTGTGCGAGTGTGTGTGTGCGTGTGTGTGTGTGTGTGTGTGTGTGTGTGTGCATGTGTGCGTGCAGGCATGGATGTGTGTGTGGATGTGTGTGTGTCCTTGAACGTGCTTCATTGAGAGAGGACTTCTCTGGGATGGACTCTCTCAAGGGGAAAGAAGAGTGAGGACTCATGAGTAGAACCACAGACTGCTGCAGGAGGCCCTCTACTGGCTCATTCATACTATAACATGCAGAGGGGCGACAGAGACAGAGAGAGAGATGGAGAGAGAGAGAGGGATGGAGAGAGAGAGAGAATACATGAAAATAAAAGTACAGAAAGGGGGAAAGGACACAAAGAGAGAGAAAAATGAACTGAAGATATAAAAAATCAAAACGGAGAAAAAGAGGGGAAAGAAAGACACTCAGAGAGAGAGAGAGAGAGAGACTAGGCAACAAGGAAAAACAACAGGGGGTTGGAGAAAGAGGGAGAAAAAGAGAGAGGGAGAGAGAAAGAGAGATAGAGGGAGGGGAAAACTCCAGCTGAAGGTGAGGAACTGTACAGACAAATCTTATGTAAGCTTTTTTTCTGTGTTCTATTTTTGGGAGACAACTGCATCATGTTTCCCCTCTGCGACAGCCACTAACGTCCATGATACCCCCTTCATACAGTATGCGTACATGCACACACACACACACACACACATTTCTTCACACAAAAAAGCCACACATTGTAGCACACACAATTACATTCATATACATTAATACTGATGATAACCCAAACAGTATTCTCTCTCTCTCTCTCTCTCTCTGTCTCTCTTTCACACACACACACACACACACACACACACACACACACACACACACACACACACACACACACACACACACACACACACAGAGTAAATACTTAAATATAGCACATTTCTGAGAAAAGCTCTTTGCCTACATTTATACGGTTAAAAAAACCCTGAGCTAAGGAACACCTCAGGAGAGGCCGCTGAGCCGTGCTGAGTGGTGTGTGTTTAATCGGGCGTGCCTGATGACTTTCTGTGTAACGGCGTATTTATACCCACAAGAGCGGAGGAGAGGATGGGAGGAACACGGGTGCAGAAAACGAGAGGAGACAGGGAGCGCATGAAAGAGAGAGAGAGAGAGAGAGAGAGAGAAAGAGAAAGAGAGAGGTGGAAGTGTGAAGGTATGCAATATGCAGAGGGAACCGTGGAAGGGAAGTCCCTCTTAAGATAGAGGACGGGAGACGAGTGAGAGAGGCCTCCTGACGTGGGCAAACTGGGTCTCGTTCAATCTGAAGTCAATGTGACACTACAAGCATAGTGGATTGAACTGAATAACTCTAGACTCTGAACTACATTACCCAAAATTCACTGGAGAGGACAATCGAGGAAGTGGCTCTGTCAGTGTGTTACTGTAAAAAAGAGAGAACTACATTCCTCCTGCTATGCCTGTCGAGAACATGTTCCCGTCTGATCCTGTAAAATGTCTCCCTTTTTGTGAATTTGAACTCCGCTGTTTGGCACTTGTAATGGAACTCAGCTAGACACAAACAGCCAGAGCTTTTTTCCCCCCGCCTAGTTTCCAAGGAAACCACTTTTAGTCGGAGACCTGCCTGGCTCGCCGCCGCGAATGAGTTGTTGCCAGAGTGTGCGTCAGTGAGCACATGGGGATACCATGTTTCTTGGAAGCCCCTGAAGTGTGTGTGTGTGTGTGTGTGTGTGTGTGTGTGTGTGAGTGTGTGTGTGTGAGTGTGTGTGTGTGTGTGTTTGTGTGCGTTTGGGGGACACAGGACACTGAGTGGACTGAGTGAGTTCTCATGTCCATATCACCCCAAAGGGCTTTGCAATCCATTACCGAGTAGTAATGTGCTGATAACTGACCGCACACCACCCTTACTAGATTCATGCTTTTCTCCCCTCATATTTTTAAAAGATGCTAAAACTGGTGGACTGAACCTCCGTGGTTCCCTCCCTTAAATATATCTCATTAATGATAATCTAAGACTTTCAATTACTTTTACAAACACAATTTAAAATCAAATGTCTGTGCCCAGAATCATATTCATTTACTACAAACACAGCTTCCCTTCTAGACTCTTCTTCATAACCTGGTATAAACAAACCACATTGCTTTTCTGTGGATGTGTCATGGTCATCTTGGTTGTACATTTCTGTATTACCACTCTGCTTCTCTTCTGGCGAGTGACTCCAGTGCTTTGTTGGCTCCCATTGACTGTGGGCAGGGGAGTCCAGTCACTGAAGGGAGCGCTGAGAGCCGTTTATAGAAGGCACAACCTCCATGCCTGCTATAGGCTATGGGGCAGTGGTAGTGTAGTGGTTAAGGAGCTGGGCTAGCGTGCAGTAGCCTGAAAGTTGTCGGTTCAATTCCCGGCTTCCACCGTTGTGCCCTTGAGCAAGGCACTTAACCCCAAGTTGCTCCGGGGACAATGTGATCCCTTGTAATATAGCTGACATATGTAAGTCACTTTGGTCAAGAAGTGTCTGCTAAATGTAATGTAATGTAATGTATAGTGTGAAGGAATGTGTTCGCTACCTGTCCACTCTCACTGTCCCTCTCCCTCTGTGTCTCGTTCTTCATCTGCCTTCCTGTCTTTATATCTTACATTCTCTCATGCTTGGTCTCTGTCTCTCTTACTCTCTCTATTCCTCATTCTGTCTGTTTCTCTTTCTCCTTATCTCTATTTCTCTCTCTTTCCATCCTTCCTCTCTCTGTCTATTTCTCTCTCTCTTTATTCCATCTTCCATCCTGTTTAACTCACTCTCCTCCATTCCCCTCATCCCTTCTCCCACTCCTCCACCCCTTCCCCTTCTCACAAGCCACCCCACTCCTCTCCCACCCCCCCACTCGTTCCCTTTCATCCTCTTTTCTTTTCCTCCCCCACTCTTTCGCTCCACTTTGCTCCTCCTCAACCCCCCCCCCCCACACACACTGATTCACTTCCCCCTCCTTCTCTTTCCTTTCTGTCTCTCCATCCCTCCCTCTCTCTCTCTCTCTCTCTCTCTCTCTCTCTCCTCCCCAGCCCTGTGGTTGACTTATGGCCTGGCGAGGGAGTGCTGCTTGGCCTCAGATGGAGCCCGCCACGGAGCGAGCACAAAACATGGCCACGTCGGCCGCTCGCCTCCTCCACCACATAAATAAAAGACAAGAAGAGAGAGAGAGAGAACGAGACGGAGAGAGAGAAAGAAAGCGCTAGATAAAGAGTGAGGGAGGTGGAGATCAGGAGAGTAAAAAACAGAGGATGGGTGGATGAGAAAGAGAGAGAGAGGTGGGGGAGAGATGGAGGAGAGGAGGACAGGGTTGAAGAGAGAGAAGAGAGAGAGAGAGAGAAAATGGCAGAGAATGGGCAGATGAGGAGAGAAGGATGGGTAAAGGATGTGAGTGGTGTGAGTGTGGGGTCATGCATGTGTGTGAGATGGAAACTCTGTATGTGTTTAATAAAGAAACATGGAGACAGCAAGAGATGTATGAGGCACTCATGTGTGGCTGTGTGTGTGTGTATTTCTGTGTGTGTGTGTGTGTGTGTGTGTGTGTGTGTGTGTGTGTGTGTATGTATCTGTAATAGTGTGTGCGTGTGACATGTGGCTTGTCCACTATCCTCCTCCTCTTATGTGTGTGTGTGTGTGTGTGTGTGTGTATGTGTTTGTGTATGTGTGTGTGCATGTGTGTGTGTAGACTGACACATGTGAATGGATGAACACATTTGTGTTGTTTGTGCATGTGAGCATGGTGATGTGTGTGTGTGCCCGTGCTTGCATGTTTGTGTACATCCTATGCTTATCAAGTTTGCATGATGTGAATGTGTGTGTGTGTGTGTGTGTGTGTGTGTGTGTGTGTGTGTGTGTGTGTATGTATCTGTAATAGTGTGTGCGTGTGGACATGTGGCTTGTCCACTATCCTCCTCCTCTTATGTGTGTGTGTGTGTGTATGTGTTTGTGTATGTGTGTGTGCATGTGTGTGTGTAGACTGACACATGTGAATGGATGAACACATTTGTGTTGTTTGTGCATGTGAGCATGGTGATGTGTGTGTGTGCCCGATGTGTGTTGTGTACATCCTAAGCTTATCAAGTTTGCATGATGTGAATGTGTGTGTGTGTGTGTGTGTGTGTGTTGACTAAAGCTCACCCCCCCACTCCCCTTCATTCTCTTTTCCCTTCTCTCTCCCTCCATCCCTCCCTCTCTCCTGCCCCACATGTGTGCGTCTGAACTGGGCAGATGTGCTGTTCTGGGCCACCACCGTAATGAGAGCCATCTGCTCCTCTGATACAATTAATAATGCAGGTCCTTTGTGCTAGGTCTTAGCCAGCCAGCCAGCCTCCACTCATGGGCCACTACAACAGCACAGAGAGATGGAGAGAGAGAGAGAGAGAGAGAGAGAGAGAGAGAGAGAGAGGGAGGGATGGATAAAAAAAAGACAGAGAGAGAAGAGAGGAAAAGAGTGGGAGAGACCTTGGGAGACATTAAGAAGCAAGTGGAGGGAAGAGGAGAGCAAGAGGAGTGGAAAGAGGAGGGAAGAGAGAGGGAAGAGAGAGAGAAGGAAGAAGGAAAGGAAAATGCAGAGGGAGTAGTAAGAGGGTGGTGGAGCATGATAACGACAGAGGCAAAGGCAGACATAGAGAGAGAGAGAAAGAGGGAGAGATGGTACAAGTAGGAGAGGCCCCTTGTTTTCCGTCTTGGCTGGTAACTTGGTAAGGGGACCCCAGAGATGCGGCTGCAGAGAGTTGTTCCACTCTTCTCTCTTCCTCCTCCTCTACCACCCCCTTCACTCCCTCTCTCCTCTTCCTCCTCCTCTACCACCCCTTCACTTCCTCTCTTCTCTTCCTCCTCCTCTATCACCGCCTTCACTCCCTCTCTCCTCTTCCTCCTTCTCTATCACCCCCTTCACTTCCTCTCTTCTCTTTCTCCTTTTCCATACCACTCCCTTTACTTCCTCACTTCTCTTCCTTCTCTCTATCACCCCCTTTACTTCCTCTCTTCTCTTCACCTCTCTCCTGCTGGTGGTGTATAGGACAGGCAGATTGGCTTTGTTTGTGTTGCTGTAGGCTCTTCTAGATAGATAGATAGATAGATAGATAGATAGATAGATAGATAGATAGTGTGTTTATGTGTGTGTGTGTGTGTGTGTGTATGTATGTGTGTGTGTGTGTGTAAGAGAGAGAAAGAGATTTAGAAAATGAAAGCCTCTACGACAGAGCAAGACAGGAAGAGAAAGACAGAAAAAGAAAGCAAGAAATGACCAAGAGACGAAAGACAAAGGGCAAGTGAAAAACAATCTGGGGCACATCTTCACTTAAAGGAGACAAAGGACAATGGACTCCTCGGGATTGTATTTTAGGTCACTGATGTCCACACCCCACAGCCCGCATATGGCCACGCTCCACAGAGCACCTCGTCCCACAAGCCTCAAATTAAGACCCATCTCCTGCTCTTAGCAAAGTCAAAAGCATCATTAGCCAATCAAAAGCCAAACCCTATTCCTGTAATAGGCCTTTCTGATGAATATCTGCCACTGATTTGCGTCCAAAAAAGCCATGCAGCTGTCTTGTTTTACATAACAAAGTCAAAACCAGATCATGGCGTCCTTTGAAGCACGACAGCACCTGTAGCCGGCCTGGCTAATGAAGCTAACGCTAGCTAGAAATTCTATCAGCTGCAGTGGAACACATCATGACTTTAACTGGGTTACTACCTGTATATAGCATCCAATTACCTGATTGGTGTCCTTCAAGCTAACAGCCACTGAAATAGTCCAGTAGCATTTAGACTATGCAACATGGAATATTCTCCTAGTCTCACACACGTTCTTCCCACATCGCACACATTTTATCTAGAGCTGGCATAACCAGCATTCAGGAATTGATTTCTGTGATCTGCGGTTTAGACCATTATTGTGCATGGCTTTTGACTACATCATCTGTCTTCTTCGCAGTGGCCAAATAATTCATACAGTAGTTTAGCCCATACTCATGGCCACACATAGAATGGCACAGTGAACTGAACATCCTCTGCCACAGGCTTCTGACTACATACTGACTGCATACTGACTGCATGCTAATGGCATACTGACTGCATATTGACCGCTATTTAACTCTATACTGACTACATACTGACTGCATACTGACTGCATGCTTACTGCATACTGACTGCATACTGACTGCTATCTAACTTCGTACTGACTGCATACTGTATACTAACTGCATACTGGCAGCCGTATACACAACATTGTGGGCAGCCGTGGCCTACTGGTTAGCGCTTCGGACTTGTAACCGGAGGGTTGCCGGTTCGAACCCCGACCAGTAGGCCCAGCTGAAGTGCCCTTGAGCAAGGCACCTAACCCCTCACTGCTCCCCGCCGCTGTTGTTGCAGGCTGCTCACTGCGCCGGGGTTAGTGCGTGCTTCACCTCACTGTGGGCCAGATGAACGCTTTTGCGCCCACTTCAGGCGTATTTGTTTCGCAACTTGCGTTTAAAATCATTGCGAGGTATGTACAAACAGACCGCAATGAGGTAAAAGCGCAATCTGCCTGTCGCGGGAGCTGAAAATGTCTAATTGCGCTTTTCGTGTCATGCATATGCATTCATGGGAGGATCCAGGGGAAAGTGGGAGTTTAGCGTAAAAAGATGGGAGGGGAAGAGTAAGGAGCGCCTAATTATGTATTCCGCGGTATGTACAAAGACTGCTCCTGAAAGCGCACGTCTATTCTGCGCCTAAATACTTGCGCCTTGTAAAAGCAGGTGTTAATCCAAATTGAAGTTCAATGCTTCAATAAGAGAACCTTTCAAAGACAACAGAATCGCTATTTAGAGCACCAGTTTTGCAAGTCTTTGTAGGCTACTATCAAAAGCAAAGTTAACTTTCGTTGGCCTTTCGAATGTCTTACTTTCACTTCACTTTACGTCATTCACTTAAACTTTCCTACTTGCTAGATTTGACCAATTTTCCATAGCCTACGTTCACAAGTAGTTTGACTAGAACTACTGATCTTCATTATCTCCCTGCTCGTTGACATCTTATCATCTATGGTATTATTTCATGATCGCTAAACGTTTGATTCTTTTTAATGTTGTCATCAGTTAACTTCATTCAACTGCGCTTGTAGGCTCTGCCATTCAGTTGTGGACGTTCGTAAATTGCGTTTATGGGCAGAGAGAGGCAGAGAAAGGCGCAGTTTACGCCAAGGATTGAACGATTGATAAATACAACGGAAACTTGGGTCTGTCAGCGTTCGCAGTCTGCGGTTTGTCCATGGCGCTGATTACGTTACGTTCGCAAATGTACGTACATCTGGCCCTGTGTGTTCACTGTGTGCTGAGTGTGTTTCACTAATTCACGGATTGGGATAAATGCAGAGACCAAATTTCCCTCACGGGATCAAAAGAGTATATATACTTATACTTACTATACTGACTTCATAATTACTGCATACTGACTACTGTACATACTGACTGCATACTGACTTCATGATTACTGCATACACACCAAATCTTTACTGACTCCATACTGCATGATTGCTGTCTGACTGTATACTCCATATAGACTCCATACTGCAGTGCATACTAACTGCATAATGACTACATACAGACTTCATACTTAACTGCATACTGATTACATGTTCACACCCCATCAGTATTTCTTCCTCATCCTCACCCATTTCCTCACGCTAGCAGCTAGCATCATGCACACTCACTTTCACTTACTTAGCAGCAGCTCTCATCCACCTTGACATGCAGTAGAGGAGGATGCTCACAGAGGACGAGTAAAATTGGTGACCTTGGTCATTAATAACTAATGTGACTTTTTCCAGTTGAGCTCATTGCCTAGGATAGTATAGGCTTGCAGAACAGTCTTTTTTCAGCTCCTTTGAACCAGCACTGGGCCATCTACATCAGAGTGTCTTCCAATGGCTCACAGTGTAGTGTAGCAAAGCGTATTATCTCTCCCCAACCCAATGCCAACATCCCTGCATAGCTTAGCATAGCTTAGCATATCCCTCACACTGGTTCCCCTAAAGCAGCACAGATTAGATCATCTGCACTGGCAGCGGAGCCAAGTCTCTAGTTCACTTTGCCCATTCATCCCCTGTACAACTGAATGGGAGCTCTCTAAGGGCTAGATTTATCAAGCTGTTTGCGCCTGTTTCCAGGCGTTAATTGTTCGCAAAGACTGATTTAACCGATGCAAGCTATTTACAAACAGGCCGCACTTGGGTAAAACTGCAGACTGCCTGTCACAAGAGCTGAAAATAGCAAACTGCGTTTTGCATTGTACTTTATCCAAAGCAACCTTAACTTTCATTGGGCTTTCAGATGTCTTACTTTCACTTTCAGGTTATCCACTTAAACTTGCCTACTTGCTAGATTTTACCAATCTTCTATAGCCTACCATAAGTAGTTTGAGTAGAACCACTACTCTTCATCTTTATCTCCTTGCTTGTTGACATCGTTTGATTTGTTTTAATGTTGTCATCAGCGAACTTCAACTGTGCTTGTGATTGAAGTGTGCCGTTCAGTCGTGGAAGCTCGTATATTGCGGTAGAGGGTGGAGAAAGGTTGGTTACCAGATGAGCTGCTGGTTTGATAAATACTGCGCACAATGAGGAAGCACAGCATGTGCTATTACCGAACCCACATAAACAGACAGTGTAAACTGCGCTACTACTAGTGTACCCCAAAATCTAAGTGTACTCCATGGTCTGAGAGAAGATTATTCCTCGGCCTGACTTGATTGAAGAATGCCTAATGGTCCTTTTTCTTGGACTTTTACAGTTAGTATATATACTCTTTTTTAAAGGTGCAGTCAGCAATATCGTTGTAGCCTAAGTCGCGTTTGTTTGTGTTAATGTTTAAATTTAAATTTATTATCAGACACTTTTGTCCAAAACAGCGTACATTATATTTGAAACAAAGGACCAAACGAAACATGTCAGAAAGGTAGCTCACCCCTACCTTCAGTATTCCAAGAGAAATTCCATGCTGGGTTTCATGTTTGTTTGGGGGACAGGCTGCCCCCACTTTGTTTGTTTCCAGTTTTCGAGAGCCTGGGCTGCCTACAGAGACTGGGTTTTTTTCGTGTACTCACGGAATGGGCAGCTAGTGGTCATGAGGAGAGGATTGCTAAATGTGACAAAAAATGTTATGGGCTTGAAATTGCGTAAAATCGGTGACTGCACCTTTAAGGGTAAATCCTGGGGAGTGCCAGAAAGGTTCTCTAGCGTACCTGGCATAGAGATTACAGCTAAGTGGTTGAAGAACTAAGTGATTCTCCACACAAAGGATTCCAAAAGGAAACCCTTTGTTCCATCTATGGAACTAACTACAAGGACTCTTAATAAAGTTATCAACAGTTCATTGCTGCAAAGCTCACCGCTGAAAGGTATTTCACAGAAGGCTCAGTGAAGAACTTTTAATCGGAGGAACCTTTACACTTTTTGCTTCCAAACAACCCTTTGCTACAAAACTGTGAGCGCATCGTGCCCTTCTCCTTCTCCCTGTCTCTCTGAGGGCTCCATGTGTGGGTGGGAAGGGGAGGGGACGGCCAGGGCAGTGTGTCCCAGAGAGGTGTGACGCTGGTGGGGGAGTTGTGGGTGGCGATGACCGGCTGCTTGTCTGGAAGGCCCCTCTGTCTCTCTCTCTGTCTCTCTCTCTCTATCCCTCCCTCTCTCTCGCTATCTCTCCCTCTCTCTCTCTCTTAACAGCACCCAGTGGGAGAGCTACCGCATGCCAACCCATCTGATTTATGTCACGCCTATTCTTAGCCACCGCCAATTTGTAAAATTGATAAAGGATGTTACAACCGAAGTCGCTGGAGGACGAGAGGAAAGAGACAGACACACAGAGAGGCAGAGATTGAGAGAGCAGGGCCCCCTAGAGAATACCCCTCTCTCTCTCTCTCTCACACACACACACACACACACACACACACACACACACACACACACACATACACAAACACACACAAACACACACACACGCAAACATGCACACACACACACACACACACACACACACACACACACAAACACACACTGGGCTCTATCTTCCACTCCAGCGCAATTGACTTTGCGCAAGTCGCTTTGTGTGCGGATCTTGGGCGCTGTTGCTATTTTACCGGCGGGATAATGACTGTTGCGCCCGACGCAAATCTAAAATAGGGTGGTCTGTAGTAGCTACATTACTCATGGGTGTGGTTTGGGCGTAACATGCAATAAACCAATCAGAGCATCATCTCACATTCCCTTTAACAACAGGCACGCTTGTTCCATAGCGGATTGCTATTATGATGGCGGATTTCCCAGGCGCAGCCAGTAACGGTTTACAGCGCTATGGTCAGTTGGGAACAGTTTGCTATTGATTTTTCCTCTTGACAAAATGTAATACAGAAATGTCACTTTCCGATGTTTTGGGATCCCTCTCACTGAATCACGAGGTTATGAATGCATGGTGATATTTTTGCAATGTAATCTAACATTACCTCACTATAGACAATGCAGCTCTTTTGTCAGATAAGCTCTCCTCTCCCGTGCTGCTGCTGGGGTTGAATGGCATCTGCATGCAGTTCAACATCACGTCTCATTAAGTCCTCTAATATTTCCTAATTTATGTCATCAACACATCCACGATTCATGGAAATGTGTACGCTAGATTTATACCTATTTTTTCACATCGGACACCACACTGATTTCCCTCGTGTAGCAATATTTGTCCTTGTAATTATGTATGGTTTGGAGAAATGGGAACTGCGTCATATAGATGAGAGGAGCAAAGTGCATTGCGCAACACAGGCGCCCAAGCAAGCGCTTCTGCATGTGTAAACTACGGCTGTACCTTACCATCAGGCAACTCAACAACGAGAAACAGTTACCAAGTTGACCTAACTTTCCAACTCTGCACAGTATCCCATTAACTGCATGACAGTAGGCTATTCACAATATTTTATGTAAAGTAGAGTTTGCAAACACATTATCATCAACTTAATGCACGCACAACTTTTGTTTGAGCAGGAGAGAGAATAACAATGAATGGACGCAGCAACTACAAAAATTGTAGCCAAGGCTACTTGCTGCTTTCTTTTACTATCTATGGTTGCTGGTTAACAGCACATAATAAGCTGATTTAAGCTAATTCACAAACTCAAGACTTCAA
>NW_027468859.1:12561712-12569212 GCF_046254945.1 Alosa pseudoharengus
CTGATGTGCAACAAAAAAATCGGGTGTAAAATACAGGGAACACGAGGATGTGGTGCAAACGGACACACACACACACACACACACACACACACACACACAAGGTTGCCATGGAGGGCAGGCGGCATGCAGACCCTACACTGCTGTGGATTAGGAGGGCATTCTTTCTTTAAGACTGCAGCAAACCCCCTTTGCTCTTCTCTGCTCTCCCCCCTCTCCCTCCCTCCCTCCTTCTCTCTCTTCTTGATCCCCCTTTCATCTAAAAATAGAACAGGCTCTACCCTACAGGAGGCAGCGGCCATTAAGAAACCTACTCCACACACCCTGACACTGCTGTTAACACATGGCAACCCTTCATCTGTGATTGTGTGTGTGTGTGTGTGTGTGTGTGTGTGTGTGTGTGTGTGTGTGTGTGTGTGTGTACACATGTGGCTGCGTGTATATAAGTTGATATGCTCACAAGTATGCTTGAATGAGCTTCTGTATGTATATGTATGTGTGTGTGTGTGTGTGTGTGTGTGTGTGTGTGTGTGTGTGTGTGTGTGTGTGTGTGTGTGTGTGTGTGTGTGTGTGTGTGTGGGTGTGTGTGTGTGGGTGTGTGTGTGTGTGTGTTACATATGTGTATGCATATGTAAAAAGGCAACTCCTGATGACACATGATGAAATGGCAAGTTTCCTCCAGCAATAGGCAAGAAGAGACAGACAGACAGACAGACAGACAGATAGATGATAGATAGATAGATAGATAGATAGATAGATAGACAGATAGAGATAGAGAGATAGATAGATATATAGATAGAGTGATAGATAGAGAGATAGAGAGGGGAGAGCCAAATTAGATATGCGCAGAAGAGACAGGAAAGGCATGGCTAGCGTTAAAATGAAGAGAATGCTTGAGTATACAGAGGTACAGAGGTACAGAGCGCAAACGAGAGGATGAGGGAAACAAGGGAAAAATGAAATGGAACTAAAGACAGAGAGAGGTGGAGAGAATGAGGGACAGAGGGGGAAGAGAGATGGAAAGATGATGATGATGATGACGGTGATGAGAGAGAGAGAGAAAGAACGAACGAGAGAAGAGCTGGCTGCAGTTGAAACAAGCTTCAAAGGAATATTAATGTCACACAGCGCCGGGGTGCAAGCAGAAGACAAGAGCGAGAAGGAGGAGATGGAGAACGAGAGGAGAGGAGGAGGAGGTAGAGGGAGAGAGAGAGAGGGAGGGGGAGAAGGAGAGAGAGGGAGGGTGAGAGGGAGGAAAGGAAGAGGAGAGAGAGAGAAAGAGAGAGGGAGAGGAGAGGTGGAGGAGAGAGAGAAAAAGGGAGGGGGAGAGGGAGAGAGGGAGGGGGAGAGGGAGAAAGAGAGAGGGAGAGGAGAGGTGGAGGAGAGAGAGAACGGGGGGAGAGGGAGAGGAGGAGGAGAGAGGGAGAGAGAGAGGGATAAAGGGAAAGAGACGAGGAACTCCACCTACACCCCCCTTCCACAAACCACAACCTCCTCCTCCACCCCCTGAATTCCCTTACAAGAATAGCACAGGTTGCCATGACACCCTGGGCTCCCAGGCTTCCTCGTTTCCCAGAGTGCTTTGCAGGCGGCAGCAGGGCGAGGACTCAGGAGTTCTACTGAGGCGCACCGGGTGTCTGACGGACAAGCAGCCCACAACAGATGAGTCTTGTGTGTGTGTATGTGTGTGTGTGTGTGTGTATGCGTGTGTGTGTGTGTGTATGTGTGTGTGTGTGTGTGTGTGTGTGTGTGTGTGTGTGTGTGTGTAAGAGAGAGAGAGAGAAATTGTGTAAATGTGTATGTGAGTATATGTGCATGTGTTTAAGAGTGAGTGAGCGTTAGTGGGTGCTTTTGAAACCAAGATTATAAAATGTGAGTGAAACATTGCGGGTCCACAAATCTTTACGAGGGCATGTGACTGACAGACACCACTTGGTGGTGACGTGCATCATGAGATGGTTTAACTCTGTGTGTGACTGGGCTTGCCTGACGTAGAGCACATAAGATCATTGTCACCATGCTCTCAACTCACACAGACTCAATCAGTCACTCAGCACCACCGAATGTTACAAGTCTGTGAATCAAACTTAGCTTTTGAATAGCCACTGGGACAAGTGAAGTATGAATTGGACACACACTGCACAGTACACACACACACACACACACACACACACACACACACACACACACACACACACACACACACACACACACACAGCCTAAAGATATCCCGACCAGCATTGAACCTTAAACAGAAGCAGAAGCAGCTGTAAAAAGAGATGGCAAGCTGATCCTGCTATAATATACAGGTGCATCAAAGTTGTGCAGACACCTTCTTGCACACACACACACACACACACACACACACACTCACACACACACACACACACGTACAGTGAGTGAGTGAGTGTGCGGCGCCTGGGGCAGCGCGTGGGCAGGAGATCAGAAGGGAACGTCTCGGCTAGTTTGGCGTGGGGCGGAGGGCCAGAGCTGCGTGCCGCTGCCAGTTAACCCCCCCCCCTCCCCCACAGAGAGAGGGAATGAGGGAGAGAGGGAGAGGGGGATGAAAGGAGGGAGGAAAAGGGCGAGGGAAACCTGAGCCTTGTTAGTTTGTGCTTTCCCAGAGTGAGAGAGAGAGGGAGAAGGAGAGACAGGGAGAGTTAAAAATAGAGAGAAGTGGAATAAGAAGAGATGGAGAGAAAGACCAGGAGAGAGGGGAAAGAGAGAGAGAGAGAGGGAGAGAGCGAGAGAGAGGGAGGGAGAGGTAGAGTTGAACACAAAGAGACAGAAGGAGAGAGACATTGGAATAGAATGAGGAGCGATGGATAGAGAAAGACAAGGAAAGAGGGGGAAGGACAAAGCACAAGAAAGAGAGGAAACGGAATGATTACCGCAAAAAAAAAGAGGAGAGTGATATATATAGAGAGAGTGAGACAGAAAGAGAAGGGTGGTCAGGGAAAGAAACAGAGATTGAATGAGGAAAGGAGGATAGAGAAATTGGGAGGGAGGGAGGGAGAGAAAGGGGATTTGGTAAGAGAGAAAGGGAGAGACAGGGAACTCCCAAAGAGGGAACTCCTGTTTCCCTTCAGAGCTCTGGGGCACGGCTGCCTCCATCCACATTCCCAGGTGACCTCCCCATCTCCTTCTGTGTGTGTGTGTGTGTGTGTGTGTGTGTGTGTGTGTGTGATATCTGCTGATGCTGAGAAGGGAGCTACTGTGTATCTCCTCTATGAGCCCCCGTATAGAGACACCACCAGCTTACTTCAGCAGCAGCAGCAGTGGCGCACACACACACTCACTCACTCACTCACTCACACACATACAGTACACACACACACACACACACACACACACACACATACACACACACACACACACACACACACACACACACACACACACTCTTGTAGAGGCCTGTTGAGGTGGCTGTGGGAGCACTACTCCATCATGTGTGCCTAAAGTAGCCCCCTCATTCATGACAAGCCCTCTGATTCTCTTTTAATGGAGCTCCATGGAAGTACAAGCCCTCAGACACCCCCTTCACCTGCACTCATCTGCTCATCTGTCTATCACTCCCTCTCTCTCTATCTCTCTCTCTCTCTATCTCTATATATCTACCACTCCTCCTCACTCTCTCACTCGTTCTTTATCCATCTCCAATGGAACTGCTCTCATTCCCTCTCTTGCTCTCCTGCTCTCTCACACTGCCTCATCTCCTCTCTTCTCTCTCTTTCTCTCTGTTTGCCTCTCATCCCCTCATCACCTCTTCTTTTTCTCCCTCTCTCACTCACTCATCATTGTCATCCCTTTCGCTCTCTGTCTTTCCCTCTCTCTAGTCTAATATTGTTTTGCTCCCACTATTCTCTAATGATTAAAATATGATTTCAGCAACAAATCAAACCCCCCAGCCCTGACACAACACCCACAGATTGATTGGCCAACCTCTATGTCGCCCACACACACACACACACACACACACACACACACACACACACACACACACACACACACACACACACACCGCCCATGCAGCACACTTTCAGAAATGAATTAGAAGGCTTCCAGGAGGCTTATAAAAGATTGGCAGGACTGGGTTACACACACACACACACACACACACACACACACACACACACACACAGAAAGAGAGAGAGAGAGAGATACAATGAAATGATCAGTGTTTTACATTCGGCCTCTGTGAACAAGCTTCCTCCTTCTCTAACTCCCACCTATAGAATATGTAAGGAAACACTAAAGAAACATTGGTAACACTTTACTTGACGGGTGAGTTCATAACACATTCATAGCAGCTGTCATAAACTGCACATAAAGCATTCATGACTGTTTCATGAGACATGACTCAACATTCATACCAAACCTTTCATGAATGTGGAAGACAGAACGACGACAATTTGTCAAAATAAAAGTCCAACAATTGCAAAGCAGCATTGCCGTTTTTGCAAAGCAGCATTGCCGTTTTTGCAAAGCAGCATTGTCGTTTCCAAACCTATTACATGGTAATGTCATATCTGAGTCAGTGGGCTACTCCAGTGTCAAAAAGACAGAACATGGTCAAGCAAATAATTTTTGTTTCATAAAAATGTATTTGTTTTATGAAGTAACCTTTGCAGATGATTTCTCATCTTTTGCTACTGGGAATGTCCAACCATTCAAGGTTACACAAATACAGGTCAGCTGAATGTAGGCTAGTTTACCTCAGTGACTACGAATACTTCACAACTTGTTTAATAAAGTGACATTTGATGTAGACTTCATAAGATATTCATGAAATATTTACAAAGGCTGGAGAGAAAAACGGCAATGCTGCTTTGCGATTGTTGGACTTTTATTTTGACAAGTTGTCCAATTCATGAGTCATGTCTCATGAAACAGTCATGAATGCTTTATGTGCAGTTTATGACAGCTGCTATGAATGTGTTATGAACTCACCCGTCAAGTAAAGTAATACCGAAACATTTATTGATTAAAACCTAGACCTGAACTAACAAATCATTTTTATAATGTACAAATTCCCCATTTTGTCTATTTAGTTTCATTCATTTAGTGCTAAGGGGGTACCCAATTTGCCTAAAACTGATTAAATCATGACCTTTACATAGTGCAACACCAAGTCAGAGACTTATTGTAGTCAGGATTGCATCAACATGAATCTGAAGCCACTATTTTAAAGTAAAAGAATTCAATGGTGTGGCTTTAATTCAGATCTGGGAGGTGATACATTATGTTTCTCACCATGCAGGCTCCTCTCTCCAGTGGCAGACGGAGGTTCCCCAGAGTAGGTGTGTAGCAAGACAGGCCCATTATGGGAAAGCCTGTCTGTGCAGAGACTCCCATGGTGTGTGTGTGTGTGTGTGTGTGTGTGTGTGTGTGTGTGTGTGTGTGTGTGTCCAGATACCCAGATCAGAACAGGATGGGAGTGTGAGCTCATCTCACACCTCCAGTCTGCCAAATGCCACACACACATGCACGCACGCACACACCCATGCACACACACACACACAAACACACACACACACACACACACACACACACACAGAGAGACTTGCAAAGCAGACACCTAGCCAGCCTGTGCAAGCATGCTGGCTCCTGAGCCGAGGCCAGGCTTTAATTAGGCCATATGACAAATGCCCGCTCCTGTGGCGTTCCACTAGTGTTTGGCAGCAGAGCTACCTGTTCGCCTCGGCTGCCTCGCTCCACAGTCCACACACACCCCAGAGCTCACAGCAACCTCGGTCGCGGCTAGCAGCTCGTTCACAACTCACCGACACGCCGCGACAATCAGCAAGTGGTTATGCTAATACTGACCAGTGTGCCAAAATATTTCAACGAAGGGGTTCTGTTTTGTGGACACACACATTTGAGGTGTTCTGTGCTGTGTCCGGTCAGTTGTGGAGGACAAATGTAAGGGCGCTGTGTGCAAACGTGTGATTTGAGTAATGGGGATGCAGCGGCGCATCAGCAATGAGAATCGACACAGGTGAGATGCTGCCTCCTCCACGGTCCCTCAGGTGAGGAGCAGGATGCCGACCCAGCACTCTCAGCCAAGGGGTTTGAGGGGTGGGGGGGGGGGTTGGGAGTTTACCCAGCTGACCAATAGGATGTTTCGTCAGTGGCATCACCACGTGGCAAGATGGCACGCGATTGGCTCCCGAGCGTCAAAAGAGGCATCTGCCTTGGGGGCTGCAGATTACACGTGTCACTCCCCGCCCCCCTGTTTGTTTGAGGGGAGGGGCGGGAAGCTTAGATCGGGGGGGTCTTTTGGCCACTAAGTACCCCTTGTGGCATGGAGAGAGAGAGATAGAATGAGAGAGAGAGAGAGAGGGATGAGGGAGATAAAAAGAGAAAAGAGAAGAGATCCAGTGTTGCACAAACACAAGCTGTTTAATTCCACGCCAGGGTAAATTTCCAAATGAATAACGGCTCCTCGGCACGGAGGAAAATATAGTAACAGCAATAACGGCAGATAACCTAATCTAATATAAGCCCACTGTATCTTAGCAACCTCGTTAATTCTGAGTGAAGCAGTAGAGTAGGCAGCAAAGAAACACAGTATCCATTATCAGAGACACACCCAGCACACACACATACACACACACACACACACACATTCATGCACAAACATGCACACAAACACATTTATACACACATGTATAAAGTCAAACCCACGCATTCACATGAATACTGTCTAGACGTCACTCACACCTACATGCCCCTGCCTCATCACTAAAAACACAAACATATAATGAGAAACATGTCTTCCCCGTGTGAAGGTTTCAGGGTACACACGTACACACACACACACACACACACACACACACACACACGCACACACACACACACACACACACACACACACACACACACACACACACACACTAAAGACACACCATGTGGCTTACAGTAAGCAGCCGGGGGTTAGTGTGTGTGTGTATGTGTGTGTGTGTGTGTGTGCGTGTGTGTGTATGTGTGTGTGTGTGCGTGTGTGTGTGTGTGTGTGTGTGTGTGTGGTGTGTGTGTGTGTGTGTTGGGGGGTGGGGGGTGTAGAGGTGGTGGGGTGGTGGTGATGAGGCTGTGGGGGTGTAGCGTAACAATGGGATCTTAATCTGCAGAGCCGGCGTTTGAAAGCTTCTCACTCTCCCTCTCCAACACCGCTTCCAGATAAGATTTGAAAAATGTCTATTTATAACCAGGGAGAAGAGGAGCCAACCAACAGCGTGATTTTCATTTATTTGAAGTCAGATCTAAATTAGGGGGAGACTTACGTACATAAGGGAGGGGTAGTGGAGGAGGAGAATGATGAGGCGGGTGTGTGTGTGTGTGTGTGTGTGTGTGTGTGTGTCTGTGTGTGTGTGTGTGTGTGTGTGTGTGTATGTGTGGGTGTGTGGGTGGGGAGTTGTGGGAGTTGTATGCTCCACCTGCTACTGCTGAGGCAGTGGGCCCAGACTCAGAGGAAGAAACCCAGCAGGGCTACGACGCACACTG
>NW_027468859.1:12589212-12594212 GCF_046254945.1 Alosa pseudoharengus
TACATAGTCCACACATTAGCCTGACATAAGGCCTACATAGTCCACACATTAGCGTGACCTAAGGCCTACACACTAGGCATTAGCCTGACATAAGGCCTATACACCAGCTATAAGCCTGACCTAAGGCCTTCAGCCTTCATACACAAACATGTATGAACACACATATGCACACACTCACCAAGCCCTGTTTGAACGAATGCAATGTTAAAAAGCAAGGATGTGCTTTAAGGCGGGTGACAACGTGACGTCCATTATGAATTTCAACCAAGAAGCACAGCATTCTTTATTTAGTAACTGGACCCCCTGCCAGAGCTTACTCCATTCTATCCACCCATGTAAAGTTGCAGGGCCTCTACAAAACATTATCCTTTCACTGCATTTGTCCGGGGGGCCATCTATTTTTTACAAGGTGAGAACAAATCCAGAAGGAGAGGCAATAGCTTTGAACAGCAAGTTCAGCTACAGTCCCAGAGAAAAAGACAAGACAGCAGTCCTATCCCCACCGCAAATTTATTTCTAGATGCTTCCGTCTCCATTTCAACCCAATTACCATTTTGTATCCACTTCTGTTGCCTTGCACAAATGGAGAGTTACCTGTGGTGATATTAAAGAGCGAAGGCTCCCTCATGAAATTTGTATCGGTTCAAATAAAAAAGAGAATGAGACCTTGACATTTATTTATATATATATATATATATTTTTTTTTTTTATTCTGTTGCCTTCAACAACGGCAACAAAATGGCTCTAAGACGCCTGCTGAAAGAGGAGCAGAGGGGGAAAGGCTTAACTGCAGAGAAGAGACGAGGCGAGCCTTCCTTCCCAACATCCCTGAGGAGAATTGATCAGGGGACGACCTGATCTGCACTGGTGCAGAGAGAAGAGAGCGAGAAAGAGAAAGACTAAGAAAGAGAGAGAGAGAAAGAGAGAGAGAGGTTGAGAGAAAGACAGCTGACAGCACCGAGAGAGTACACACACACACACACACACACACAAACACCAGAGTGCCTTCCCACACCACATACTGTCCAGCCCGCTACCCCGCCCTCTCTAGCTCAACACACTGATACACAATTACACACCAGGTTTTATGGCTTGACTGGGATCCATGCCATTTCAATTCTCATTCACTCTACCACCTCCACCACCACCTCCACCAACACCATCACCACCATCACCACTCCCGCTAACAAGAGGAGTAGAGGGGACAAGGAAGCAGGATGTGGAGATGACACACACACACACACACTTTCCTGGGAACCCATGGGAATACCCCCAAGGTTCCGAGCCTGGTTTGATTGAAAGCGGAGACAATCAGCCCTTTCTTTCCACATGCTGTGTCCGCCGTCCAGCCTGTCCACCCCTGATACATCACAGGTCACTGGGATGAATATGGACAGCGGGCCATCCACCCACCCCTCCCCTCCCCCCTCAACTCAGACCCAATCTCCTCCTTCCAGCACCCCCCCCCCCCAGTCCTGCTCTCCCACACACTGTTCATCTGTCTTGACAGCGAACGCGACGCGTCCTGGCGTGCCGATGGCTTGTCCACTGTGATGGAGCAGTAGCAGCAGCAGATCTGGCCTGCTGTGATTACATTTGGAGATCCGTAGTCTATGACCTCCAAAGATAACACAAAGAGGGGGGTACGAGTGTGTGTGTGTGTATGTGTGTGTGTGTGTGTGTGTGTGTATTTACATATTGGCATGGCTAATTTCGGTGCCTTTTTCCTCTCTTTCCCACTCTGCTTTGGGGACTTTGACTTGAAGCAGACTGATGCTCACCTGAGAGCCACTGAGCTGTGCTGCACTGAGCACAGCAGAACCCAGGCCACGGAGAGCACTCGCCTATTCCCTCTCGGCCAGCACCAAGCAAATACTCCACTGGATGTGGATGCTTTAAAGGTCAGGTGTTTGCAAGGGGAGAATTTTTCCGCTTTCTGATGTTTCTGTTTCGAGCAGTGTTTACCATTCAGGGTCCTAGGCTCACCTCTCTCTCTCTCTCTCTCTCTCTCTCTCTATTTCAGCTGACATTAACAGGGACAACAATTCCAAATACCAAACAAAGCAGAGTCAACACTGACAACTGTCTGTCTGTGTAATGTCAACATAGAGGAAAAGGCGGTTTTTGGTGGTGGTGTGTATGTGTGTGTGTGTGTGTGTGTGTGTGTGTGGGGGGGGGGGGTGCAGTGCGTTCAGCTGACTAATAACGGAGCCTGAAATGAAGTCGTCCTCATGCCGCAAAGACTTGCGTCGTGGGAGGCGACGCGCGGTATCGTGTGCATCCAACACTATCATCGTTAACATCAAATCCCCGTCGTCGCCCACGCTCGCACGCTGCCAGGAGAGGGAGAGGGAGTGTTTGTGGCCGGCGGCGGCTCAGTGCTGCACTTGCATGTGATTGACGCTGCGTTTCAGGACCACAGTCAGTGGACAGCGCTCCCCCAATCCACACACACGCGCTCTCTCTCTCTCTCTCTCGCTCGCTCTCTACTTCTCTTTATGTATCTCTCTCTCATTCGCTCGCTCGCTCCCTCCCATTGCGTTAAGGGAGAGGCGGAAGGAAGGAAGGAGAGAGAGAGAGAGAGGTGGAGAAGGGGGAGTGGGGTTTCCCTGTCAGCTATCTGGAGCTACAGTCTTTCCTCCATTGCTACACATTACCACTTCCCAATCAGATTTTCAGAACTGGGACTGCCACCTTCGTGAGCTTAATAGCGTTTTTTCCTCAACTGTCACTACACAGTGAGATGCTAAAATGGAGAGGGAGACCACAGACGAATGACATACCTTTCCAACCATATCAGCTGCATACTCTCACTCGCTCTCTCTCTCCCTCTCTCAAGCTCAAATACCCGTTGAAGTCATTACTTAAACGTACAGCTAGATCTCTGTGGTCACAGAAGAACATGCATGTTTCGTAAAGGCGTCTTCGTCTCAGGAAAAATGTCAATGTGCAGTCACGAATCCTAGTGTGGCTCTGAATGTCGATGTACCCCCCCCCCCCCTTCATTTTCACAGCAAACACACCGTCAGGAAATGTCTGCATGAAGCAGAATGGCATGCACCGAACACAACTTGCATTCAGTCCACGATTTTTTCCACCGAGCCTCGGTCGTGTCTGTAGCCTACGTTTCAACCGGCTGGCTCCATCATTCACAATTCAGTCACATATCATTCACTGGCTCGTGCTTCACGGAGCATCTCGCTATTAACGCACGTAGTTAGTGCTTAAGACCCACATTGTCTTTCTTGGCAAACGTTGCAGGACTCGTTGCTGTTGGAGATAAAAAAAAAAAATCTGCTGCGGTCAGCCGCGTGCCGGGTCAATGCGCGAGCGTGCTCTCAGCTCAGCGCACGCTCAAATGTCAATTTTGGCATTTGACAGGTGGACATCGCAAATTAATAATTCAACAGTCCGAACTGTCTCTCTGCCACTGAAAAATAGACACTAATGTCACGATACACACAGTAACAAGAGAGCTAATAAATAATGACCGCGTTTTTTGGAGGATTTGCTGGGATTATTTGAAACATTTTTTCCTGTGCAAATAGAAGAGAGATGGCTTGTAAATGAAAAAGAGAGACGCTGACCGACGGCACCGGAGCTGTAACGGCGGCAGGGGATGGATAAGCAAGGGGAGCGACCAGCGAATCGACACATCAGAGAAACCGACAAACAAACCAGACGCTAGAGCAAGGGACGCGCCGAGCCGCTAGCACGGAGAATTTGCCATGTCTCACCGAAACGCAAAAGGGCGACATTCAGATGAAACGGGCATTTACCTGTGAGGACGCCGACCCGGATTTGGTGGTCGTGGTTTGTTAAAATCATCCCGTCTGACGCCATGTTCACCAGCGCTGTAGCCCCGCACTGAGAACTCACGGCAGACCCGAATGCCGATGGCATCGAACTGTGCAGGAGGGAGGGGAGGAGGGGAGAGGTAGAAGAGGGGAGGAGAGATGGAGAGCGAGGGAGAGTGAACTAGATGGAGGGAGAGAGAGAGTGCGAGATGGAGAGAGAGCGAGAGCAGTCTAGAGCAGTAGAGCACCTATCTTGCCGCGTCTCCGACCACACATCGACAGATATAGCAGGCAGAGCGCGCATTGCCTGGATGCGGGGGCCGTTTAAAAGGGAACACATCACTCAACTGGCTGCCTGCCACGGTTGTAGTGTGTATTCCAGATTCATTCCTATAGAGAGGTCTATTGATTTCCTGCAAAGGGGTTTCAAGAAAAAAGACAGGCTTTCAGTTGGGCTAATGTCAATCGGCCCCCTTTTGCGTCACCATGTTGACGTCGAGAGAAGGGATCGCCTGTGGAAGAGCTCTCTTAGGATGAGGAAAAATCCTTTGCCCCCTCCCCTCCTTCATGTTGGTTAGGAAAGGAAGAAAGCAAAGATATGTGCACAGTCTGACCTGTAAAAATGCAACCACATCCTTAGGCAAGAGGCCCATGCAGCTATTTATAGAATGGCGCATAATTCCTCTTGTTTATTCTCGCGGAAGGAGAGAAAAGGGAGCCATCCTCCTGCTCTCTGTTGCAGAAATGTATCAATATCCATTATTAATGCACACACGTGCCTGTGCACACACATAACGCGCTTACTCACTCGGTCCCCAGCGCACCCACACACATCCCGTTTCCATGATGAGAGGAAGTAGGCTAACACATTCTGCTTGGGTGCTCACTGACTTTAAGCGACAGGAAGAGGCTCCAGCCTTTACTGTATCAGGCTCTCTGCTCTCATCCAAGTGGGTTTGGGACACTTACAGACCCATATTTCCGTGTGTGTGTGAGAGTATGTCTGTGTGTGTGTGTGTGTGTGTAAGAGAGAGAGAGAGAGAGAAAGTCTATGTGTGTGGGTGTGTGCCATGATCCTATGCATGTGACACCTGTCTATTTCGTGCAGCTTGTCACATTGGTGCACACGTAATAATAATAATAATATGCGGTGCCTTCTTGTTTGCAATAAATAACCAGCTTCTCTTCAATTATTCTTTTTGC
>NW_027468859.1:12604212-12721712 GCF_046254945.1 Alosa pseudoharengus
GGAAACTGAAAGATCCAAAACCATTGGACTGAGATACAAAAAAAAAAAACCTATCATCTCTTTCATTTCCCCAAGTACCTTAAAATAAAATGACACCATAAAACGGCATTCAAAAATAAAATGGCAAAATGTCCCTCTCTCAGAATTACAACTGAAAAACATTAGAATTCTTTTCACATTTACATTTAGCGTAAAGCATGTGATGGAGGATTTATTTGAAGATTCCACTGAAGCCTCTCATAACAGTCTTTCTCCACACAGCAACAGTGACACTTGGGCTGTGGTAGGCTTTGGTTACCTTTGAGCAGAAACCTTTTTGACTGGCTGTGAAGCCACATGCTGTGGATCTGAGGGGAATCTGATAATGGCGCTCTGAAAATGCGCACACACACACACACACACACACACACACACAGACTCACACAAACACCCACCGACACACACCGACACACACACACACACACACACACACACACACACATATTAATTTGGAACCTGAGGCTCTTGAGGACACAGTGTGAGCGTGAGTGCAAGCGTGAGTGTGTGGCGTGCTGTTCTAACGAGGCTGGACTGCTCTCTCAGCATGGGAGTCACATTAAGGTTAAGCTGACGGTACACTCACCTCCAGAACTGTGGCCTCAGCACAAACTCGGGACACATCCGAAACTTCCGTCCACTTTAGTGGACTCAATGGCATGAGAGAGAGGAACACAGAAATGAAGCCATGTATGATCCACTGATATGGGACAAATGAAGCCATGTATGATCCACTGATATGGGACAAATGAAGCCATGTATGATCCACTGATATGGGACAAATGCAGCCATGTATGATCCACTGATATGGGACAAATGAAGCCATGTATGATCCACTGATATGGGACAAATGCAGTGGAATGTATCACACTTCAAATAACATTTTAAAATATGAATGTATTCAACATGTATTTGCTTACATTCTTATTTATGAAATAGTTTAAGTGTTTGAAGCAATACACTTATTAGACCATTAAAGACTAATAGGTGACCTTGTGTGTCCTACAGTAGGCCTTTCTGTCTGTCTGTCAGTTTGTGTGTGTGTGTGTGTGAGAGAGAGAGAGAGAGAGAGATCATGTGCTGTGTGTTTGTTCTTTTGCTGTGTCCACTTGTAAGGACACAAAGTGTAGGGTCTGAGGAGTGTGAGTGTGTGAGAGGGGAGGGAATGCACAGCTAGCTGTAAACGCTGCACTGGGAGAGGAATGGTGCTTAGCACTGGCCTCCCTGTCTGCGCTCCCTGTGTCTCATGCGACTGCGTCTGCTGGTCGACTGTGTCTGAGCTCTTTGTATGCGACATGATGACTGTGTCAGCACTCCCTGTATGCAACAGGACAACTGCGTCTGCGCTCCTTGTGTCTCATGCAGCAGGACAACTGCGTCTGCGCTCCCTGTATGCAACAGGACAACTGCGTCTGCGCTCCCTGTATGCAACAGGACAACTGCGTCTGCGCTCCCTGTGTCTCATGCAACAGGACAACTGTGTCTGCGCTCCCTGTGTCTCATGCAGCAGGACAACTGCGTCTGCGCTCCCTGTATGCAACAGGACAAGTGCGTCTGCGCTCCCTGTGTCTCATGCAGCAGGACAACAGTGTCTACGCTCCCTGTCTCTCATGACGACTGTGTCTGCGTTCCCTGTCTCTCATGACGACTGCGTCTGCACTCCCTGTGTCTCATGCAGCAGGACAGCAGTGTCTGCGCTCCCTGTGTCTCATGACGACTGTGTCTGCGTTCCCTGTCTCTCATGACGACTGCGTCTGCGCTCCCTGTGTCTCATGCAGCAGGACAACAGTGTCTGCGCTCCCTGTGTCTCATGATGACTGTGTCTGCGCTCCCTGTGTCTCATGATGACTGTGTCAGCACTCCCTGTATGCAACAGGACAGCTGTGTCTGCGCTCCCTGTGCCTCATGCGACAGGACGACTGTGTCTGCGCTCCCTGTGTTAATGACGACTGCGTCTGCAATCCCCGTGCCTCATGCAGCAGGATGGACTGCCTATGCTCCCTGTGTCTCATGACGACTGTGTCTGCGCTCGCTGTGTCTCATGATGAGTGCGTCTGCGCTCCTGTGTCTCATGTGACAGGGCGACGGCATCTGCGCTTAGGATGAAGAAACTACAGGAGCCGGACAGAGGAAGAAATAGAGTGAGATTAAAGGAGTGAGTGAGACACACACAAAGAGAGAGAGAGAGAGAGAGAGAGAGATGTAGGGTGAAAAACTGGAGAGGAGGAGTTGAAGATAAGATGAGAGGATGAACAAGAGAGAAATATGAAGAGAGGGGATGACAAAATGAGATACAGAATGAATGAAAGAATAAAAGAAAGAAAAAAAGGAAACGGAAATATAAAGGAATTATCTCCAGCAATAGAGGAGGTGAGAAAAAGAGGGCAAATGAAAAGGAGGAGAGGGAGGAAACAGAGGCAATGAGGGAGGGAGAGAAACGGGGAAAGAAAGGGAGGGAAGGAAAGAGAGAGAGAGAGAGAGAGAGAGAGAGAAAATGCTAAGAGCGGGTTGCCGGAGCAGCGCTGGAGTGGGGATGCATGCTGCACTTTGATGAGTGCTTCTTGCTGCAGTGCGAGAGATGAGAGCGAGCAAGTGAGAGAGCGAACAGGGAAGCAGACGAGAAGATGAAAGGGAGAGAGAGAGGGAGAGAGAAATGGGGAGGAGGAGGGAAACAGATGAGAAATCTAAAGGAGGAAGAAGAAAAGGGGGAGAGGAGAAAGACAAGAGAGCAAGAGAGGAGAAAAAGAAAGCGAGAAAAAAAGAAAAAAAAAGAGAGCTGCTCCTTTCCCACTTGAGATCATTCACATTTTCTATTGCTCGTAATGCAGTCATTCTCTTACACATGTATTAAACACACACACACACATACACAAAGGGTAGTGCTTCAGTGACCCAGCACAGCAAGATATTGCTGTAATTAAGAAATATGCAACCTGCATGTTAACAGCCCCCACAGTCTCCTTGGACTAATGGTACCCCTCTGCATTATGTCTCTATATGCTCCTCTGTGTTTCACTCGGTCTGCCTGTCTGATCTCCCAACTGTATATGCGTCTGCGCTCCCTGTGTCTCATGCAGCAGGACAACAGTGTCTGCGCTCCCTGTGTCTCATGCAGCAGGACAACAGTGTCTGCGCTCCCTGTGTCTCATGCAGCAGGACAACAGTGTCTGCGCTCCCTGTGTCTCATGCAGCAGGACAACTGTGACAAACATGAGACACAGGAGCTGCATCTTTGTCTCTTATCTTCTCTCTCTCTCTCTCTCTCTCTCTGTTTGTCCTTCAATCTGTCCTTCAAACAGTAAGTCTCTCCTGTTTGCATGTCCACCTGTCCAACATTTTGCCTGTTTGTCTCCTTAACATTTAGTCTCTGTATAAACCTCTGTAACAAACACATTCACTGTCTCTCTGCATGCTGTCTCTACCTCTCTCCCTCCCTTCCACTGCCTGTCAGGCTCCTGGATTATGAACTTTTGGGCCCCTGGGCCCAGATGTATTAAGGGCCCCCCACTAATTGTTGCATATGTGGAAGGGGGGTTTGGGGGTCCTCCCTCAGAAATGTTTTAATTAGTTTGATGTGATTTCCTGTATTCTGGAGCATTTTGGGGATGGCCAATACTAAATTCAATCAGATTCATAGCTGACCCCTTGGGCCCCTGGGCCCGGTAGGCCCATGCAGCAATCCATCCCTGGTCAGGCTGACGCTTCACTGGCATGAATAAATGGACTCATTGCTATCAATGCAGCAACTTTGAAACTCTGTAGGGTGGATATTATGATGGTCTGGCTAAGCTCACTTTCCCCGGCCTGTTTGACCCTTTTCCTCCTGTCTGGGGCTCCATTTCCTCACGCTGTGCCCTGGATTCCACTCAGGATCTTCATCGCTTGTCCCGAGACTGTGGACTCACCTGTTTTTTGTTATTGTCTCAAGACTTAAAGCCCCCCTATGCAACATTTTTAACTTATTAAAACGGTTTCGAAATCATTGTGCTGATTAAATGACCTGTTGTGGGGAAATGGCAGCTTTCTCTGCTCCCCCTACCGTCTCCTAGCGGAAAACCAGCCTTGCAAGATTTGCATCTGAGTCCCGGCAAAGTCTGAATCAGGAAGTCTTGTGAGAGTGAGAAACACAAAGTGCTTAACATTCTCTGGACATACACATGCCCCCCTCAAGCACCGGTTACCATGCCGGCTAGTTATAAGAAAAAGCAGCGATGGCCTCATTTTTCAGATGTTCATCATGGCAGAGCCAGTGGAAAGATCAAAGAGACGGTTGTGAAACATGCACCCCAAAGCTGTAGGGGGAGCTCTGTAGAGAAAAACAACAAAAGTGAGAAATCACAAAAAAATTACAGAGTTACAGAGCGGGCCATAGATATTAGAAAGCTAGATATCGCATTGGGCTCCAGAATGTATGTAAATAGCACCGTCATATTGGTGGGGGTAACAATCAATGGAGGCCAATAGAGAAACATGTGACTATGACTGGAAATCAGGCAGGTGTCTCTGATTGCCGGCAAGTGTTGTCAATAGACAGTAAGGTGTTTGCTCCCAGCAATATGACGGCCTCGTATGCCACCAAATAGAACTCGACGGACAATGCTGTATCTAGCTTTCTAATATCTATGGAGCAGGCCTTTAAAGGTCCTATATACTTTTTTTTCAACAAGTCAAAATAGACCTATGGGTTGCACAAAACATGTCCCTGAAGCTGTTTGCGCAAATTACTCTCAGATTTAACATTATCAGCAGCTCCATTCTTGCCAGTTTCAGTCCCTTTCAGATTAGGCTGTTTCTGGGGCCTGTTGCCTTAAATGCAAATGACCTGTTGTTGGCCACGCCCCACTCAGGAACTGATGCTGCTTTCGAGATGTCTCGTAAATGTCTCGTAAATCCGCCGCCCGAGATGGAAAGTGTAAATTACCCAGCTTTCTTGCGGCATTTTGGGCAGGCATGCCCACTTTACCTCGGAGTACTTGAGGGTACCCCGAGGTGGACGTACGACCTTACAACAAACATGGCTGCGCCCATAGTTGAGATGAGATGACATGTATTTTTTTGCATATGTACTGTGTTGGTCATGTTAAAGTTGATGTAATGCTCTTACACACTAGATTACATTGCTGCTTCAATCCGGTCACCAATTCATTCATTGCACGGTCTTGCTGTGCCTGCAATACAATGTAACAATTTGTTTTCCAGCCGTTTAGCTACAGGCTACATGTAGCACAAAACAATAACAATGACTAGCCTCCTGCTAATGCCCCTCGTGGCTCGAAAGAAAGGCGTTCCTAAAGCCACTCATTGGTACATGTTGTACGGGTGAGTGTACGATGATTTACGAGACATCTCGAAAGCATCATTATTCTATGTTTACATCAACGGGCAGCATGGTCGTAAGCCAGGGAATACAAGTCGGTCGGTAACACGGCAATGGATTCTCCACCAGAGAGCATCCAACTGCCAGTGATAAAATGGAATCTGTTATGCAGGAATAATAAAGAATGTGTATAGTATAAGTATATAAGTATACTCTTTTGATCCTGTGAGGGAAATTTGGTCTCTGAAACACACTCAGCACACAGTGAACACATACAGTAGTGAGGTGAAGCACACACTAATCCCAGCGCAGTGAGCTGCCTGCTACAACAGCGGCGTTCGGGGAGCCTTGCTCAAGGGCACTTCAGCCGTTCCTACTGGTCGGGGTTCGAACCGTCAACCCTCCCGTTACGGCTGCTGTGTGACTAATGTCATTGCCGGTTCTGTTTGAATGTCCGTAGTAAAGTAGACTAGTCAAGTTATTGGAGTTTAGCCATTCTCTATGTGTTAAACTAGTCAAGTTACACATGTGTTAGACTAGTCAAGTTATTAGAGTTTAGCCGAAACATCTGCTAAATATAATAACCATAGCAGAGTCAATTCAGACACCTGCATGTACTGTATGGCCTAACAATGTTAAATGATAATGGGTAAAACTAGTAGAGGTGATGTGGCCTATTCCAGAGTTTAAAAGCATTTGTGAAATTGGCTGCCTACTACCGGGTGGCCTGGCTGGCTTCCAGCATAGGTTAGGCTACGTTATATGGCCTTCGGCCTCGTACCTACAGACAAATTACAGCCGCAGGGATATCGCTTACCAACCCCACTTCCACTCGTTTGTATACTTGAAATATGGATGATATCAGATGCGTAAAAGTCGTTTGGACAAAATACTGTTGATACTCTTTCACATGGTGCTGGTTGGAAACGATAGGCTATACCCAAAATAGCGAATCTTAAACAGGAAGTTCCTAACCTAGTGGGTGGGAATTTTCAGATGGGGGTGGGTAGACAGCGCCCTACAGTATATGGCTCTGGGTGTAGTAATATTCAAATTTCCCTTATTGTGATGTCTCAATAAGGGAGATTTTTGACTAGCTCACAGAAGCGCATACAGTAGTTTCTGACATCGACCTCTCTCAACTAACCCACAAAAACTCAACGCACGGTTTTGTTTTGCACCTGGAGTGTTTGTAGCATCAGAGACCCAAATGGAAGTACAAAAGAACAGAAAAAGTTCGTTTTGCATAATATGGCCCCTTTAAGACTGATTCCTCTTTATTATTTATGAGAAATTACGGGACAAATCCTCACTCAGACCTCTGTTTTCTAAAGCATGGAAATTGGTTAAAAATAAGAGGAGGTTTTAGGACCCGCTGTTCACTACAAAGGCCATTGAATAAATGTTTTGTAATTTGACGATTTGATTATTAGCAACAGAAACATGATATCTGCAAAAAATGACCAATTGCCTTTCTTGTTATACCGGTACCTCTTTTGTCATACTATATCTAAAATGAGGAAATTGTTATGTCTGTCATTTTGAAAGGAAAGTTTGTGTGTAGTACATAATTGTAACATCATCAGAAAGCCCAGGACGTTCTCTTGAGAATGTAGTAACAGATGGCATAAATGGTAGTGGACTTAAAGGTCTTAGACTCATGTTCTCCACAGAGGGTCAATAAGGTCAATATTTAGCACCATTTGGCGCTAAGATGATGCGAAAATAAACTTGGTCATGATCCTACCCGATCGACAATGTTACATAGTATCAAGCGTTCCGGGCAAGCATGGGCAATGTTACTTAATTCTCTGTAATTGTAGTGTAACCTGTGTTGTGTTGAACCTGCACAGGCCCGGACTCAAACCCACAAACCAGCAGCACCTCGGATCGCGAGTCGAGCATGCTGACAATCAAGCCCAGGCTGCTAGTTTTCATACCAGCACTACTCTTGAGGCGTCGGGAGTGAGGTTTACTAATGTTATGTTATGGTAGCTGGCATCAGTTACACTCACCCCCCTAAACCTCACTCCCGATCCCGGCACCAATGTAACCTGCTTTGTGTTGAACCTGCGCAATTCAGCCCTGCACACGAACCTCGGACCGCGAGTTGAACGTGCTATCAATCAAGCTAAAAGCCCAGGCTGCTAGCTTTCATGTCAGCACTACTCTTGAGGCTTCGGGGAGTGAGGTTTACTAAGATGTTCCACACGCACAGCTATGCTAGCTGGCATCCGTTGCAGTAGCATCAAAATGAGGTTGAAGCCTTTATTTTAAGGTCAACTGTATTGTGTTGCTTTAATAAACTTGCATTCAGAGCAATTTAGGAATCTGATTGGTATTTCATATGGTAATGCTCTTCTGCTGTGGCGTATCTCTCTCTCTCTTCTCTATCTCTGTTCCGTCTCTCCCTCTCTCTGTCTCTCTCCCTGTGCTAAGCCCTGTGTCCTGTCTATGCCTACCTCTTCTTCCTCCTCTCGTTCTCCTTCCTCACCCCTTCCTCTCCTCTTCTCCTCTTCCCTATCCTTGGATGTGCTGGGGTTACAAATCAGCTCTGAGAACGGATCCCCTCTAGCAAGGAAAAGGGGATTGGTCAAGGCATCTACATTTAACCACACACACACATACATACAGAGTGTCAATGCATCCACATTTAAAGGACACATAAAAACACACACACACACACACATACCACACACACACACACACACACACACACAGTGTCAATGCATTCACACTTAAAGGACACACACACACACACACACATATACACACTCACATGCATGCACACACACAAACAAATGCATGCATGTACACACACACACACACACACACACACAAACGTACGCTCTCACCCTATCTTTCTCTCCGTCCCCTCTCTTCACACTCACATTCTCGCTCTCATCCTGCCCCTTAGACATTCTCCACTCTCTCCTACACACACACACACACACACACACACACACACACACACACACATATACACACACGCACACACACATACTGTACACACACTGACTGCTGCAGTGAGGGGCCTGTGTATTTTTTCCAACTGCTTACACACTAAATCTTTGCTTGTCACACAATTTTCTAAACATGTCCTCCAAACATCATAACCCGACACCAAATCTGCAAAACCATACACTAATTCTCAGTGTTTGACTCAGTTTTCAATTGACTAAAACACATTTTGCAAAACAGCACACACAATTTTCTACCTAACACACAAAAATCTAACAGGAAGTAACTTGATTTCGTTCTTCAAACACAATCCATCAAAATGCCACACTAAATCACCAGTGCTTCACTCTTTCTCCTCACATGTGTAAACACTCTTTACTTTACTGAACACCATCCAATCATTGCCTTAGTATAGGTCTATGAATAGATGTAGTCTCTATATAGGTATGGACCCTTTCAATCTGCTCCTAGAGGATTTCCGGTTGAAATATTCAGAACCAATGCAGATACTTTGAAAATTACAGTAATCGGACTTTAGCTTACAGTAATGTTCTACAAAAAGTTGACTTTACAGTAGTATGTAAAATTTGTCTTTTTACTTTACAGTTTTTTACAATTGTTTACACACGTTTTTAAAACTCTGTGTCTATTTTTCAAAACTCCACACACAAAACCCACAACTGCTCACACAAAATGCAAAATGCCCCAAATCTCCAGCAAAATGACACACAACATTCAAAATGTCAAAAACACATGTTTAAAGCAAACATTCGCCTCACATTACAAACACTTTTGTCATAATATGACATTTTGGATACATCATGTACACACTGTTGCTCAAAACCTAAAGCTCTTCTGTCTTAGGCTTTCTATATGTATTTCCATACAAGAGTGAAAGTTGCGGTAAAAATGCAAGCGATATTGAAACCAAAAATAGTGATTTTTCCCAAATAATTTGCTGTTGTGAATACAGTATTTTACAGCAAACAAGAAAAAAGCAAAGAAGAATACAGTGACCACCAGATGTACATGGAGTTTTGAAAACACTGATTTTGTGTTGTGTGTGTGTGTGGGAGGGTGGGGGGGGTCGTGTACAGTATGTATTCATAGGCCTATAGACCCTTTCAACTGCAGAAACAAACAATTCTACAGTAAGCGTTCCTAAGGCATTTCTGGAGGCACAGAAAAATGTATTGAGCTAATGGTACTGTAACATGGGGACAAACAAAAATCGAGTAAAAAGACAACTTTTTGTAGAACATTACTGTAAGCTAAAGTCCGATTACTGTATTTTCTCTATTTTCAAAGTATCTGCATTGGTTCTGAATATTTCAACCGGAAATCCTCTAGGAGCAGATTGAAAGGGTCTATACCTATATATATCTATTCATAGGCCTATACTAAGGCAATGATTGGATGGTGTTCAGTAAAGTAAAGAGTGTTTGCCAATGTGAAGAGAAAGAGTGAAGCACTGGTGATTTAGTGTGGCATTTTGATGGGTTGTGTTTGAAGAACGAAATCAAGTTATTTCCTGTTAGATTTTTGTGTGTTAGGTAGAAAATTGTGTGTGGTGTTTTGCAAAATGTGTTTTAGTCAATTGAAAACTGAGTCAAACACTGAGAATTAGTGTATGGTTTTGCAGATTTGGTGTGGGGTTATGATGTTTGGAAGACATGTTTAGAAAATTGTGTGACAAGAAAAGATTTAGTGTGTAAGCAGTTGAAAAAAACTGTATTTTTGTTTGTCCCTATGTTACAGTACCATTAGCTCAATACATTTTTCTGTGCCTCCAGAAATGCCTAGGAACGCTTACTGTAGAATTGTTTGTTTCTGCAGTTGAAAGGGTCTATAGGCCTATGAATACATACTGTACACGACACCCCCCCCCCCACACACGCACACACACACACACTTGTCTTTGGAAAAAACAAAATCAGTGTTTTCAAAACTCCATGTACATCTGGTGGTCACTGTATTCTTCTTTGCTTTTTTTCTTGCTGTAAAATACTGTATTCGCAACAGCAAATTATTTGGGAAAAATCACTATTTTTGGTTTCAATATTGCTTGCATTTTTACTGTGTATTTCAATTCTCTTTGTTGATACCATAACTTTCACTCTTGTATGGAAATACATATAGAAAGCCTAAGACAGAACAGCTTTAGGTTTTGAGCAACAGTGTGTACATGATGTATCCAAAATGTCATATTATGACAAAAGTGTTTGTAATGTGAGGCGAATGTTTGCTTTAAAGATGTGTTTTTGACATTTTGAATGTTGTGTGTCATTTTGCTGCAGATTTGAGGCATTTTGCATTTTGTGTGAGCAATTGTGGGTTTTGTGTGTGGAGTTTTGAAAAATAGACACAGAGTTTTGAAAACGTGTGTAAACAATTGTAAAAAACTGTAAAGTAGATGACTGTTGACTGAGTGGCTGGCCTGCTGGAGAGAGAGAGAGAGAAGAGAGAAACATACAGAGAAAGGGAAATATAGATAGAGGGAAAGGGGGGAAAGGGAGAGATAGTAAGAGAGAGGGAGGGAGAAAGAAAGAGAGAGAGAAAGAGAGAGAGAGAGAGAGAGAGAGAGTGCAGGACTGAGAGTGTCTGTTCCAGCTGCAGATGGACCTGTATGGGGTGAGACTGGGGCTACAGCGCCCAAGTGCTGCTCAAGATAGAGAGAACCAGAGAATGACAGAGAGAAAGGAAAGGGAGAAAGTGAAAGACAAGAGATGTCAGAGCCTTTTTTTCTCTGATATCTAAGGGTTAGTATCCAATTGAAATGATCTTCCTTCTGTAATAACTTTGTAGCTGTAAGCTACATATCTCATATCACATAGAATTACACTACCTGAACACACAAACATCCTAGCAGAGGGCTTTGCAAAAGAGCTGACCCAGTTTGCAAACATTTCTTAACTTCACATCTCTTTTTGCCCCTTTCTACAAGCTAGGGCCACCCATGGGCCAGTGCCACCTACCTTAGGAAAGTGTTTGGGTTGGTTTGGATATGCGGTATGGTTTTTCACCCTTGACTATGTATGTCTGTATATATCAAACTATTCCCAGGTAAGAAAGAGCTGGTTAAGTTCACATATATCCAAGGGCATCCTATCAGTCTGCTACATTAAAGATGCCATGTTAAGCCACCTGAGATTGTTCTGGTATTTATTTCCACACCTTGTAGGAATGACATAATTTCCTGTCTCTGTGTTTTCTGTATTTTAGTGATCCCCTGGGGGGCGATCGTCCTGACCCTGGGGGAGGGCCGTGTCACTGACTGACAGGTGTCCTAGGTGAGGCCTTTGTCCGAAGGTGAGAATTAAGATCAGTCGCCATGGAGACAGAATGAATTGCATGGTAACAATCGTCTCCACCCCACCCATCTCAGTTCCCCCCTTCCCATTTGTTAATTAAAAAAGAAAAGCGGCACGTGGACAACATTTGCATTTTGATTGAAAATACTGAGGAGTCAGACATGAGTGGGCAGTGTGTGTGTGTGTGTGTGTGTGTGTGTGTGTGTGTGTGTGTGAGAGAGAGAGAGAGAGAGAGGGCGGGAGGAACAACATTTAATGGAGGAAAGAGGCTCTTGATGTCAAAGTAAGACACAGAAACATCACTGACCCATTCCAACCAACACATACACTCTCTGTCTCTCTCTCTCTCTCTCACACACACACACACACACACACGCACACACACACACACACTCTCTCTCTCTATTCCAAAAATATGGTGGCAGGCTTTTTACTCTTGAGTGGTGCCGAGTGCTTCATCTCAGAGTTGGGTGGTGTGTGTATGTGGGAGGAGGGTACACACTGTCAAAGACCGGTGAGATCAATAGTTAATGAGTGATAGTGTTTGTGATAATGGACATGGCATGTCCCTGGGAGAGGAGGAAAGTGAGAGGGAGCAAGAGAGAGAGAAAGAGGATAAGAGGGAATGGTTTGAGGTAATGGAAGAGTAAAGGAGAGAGTTGAAGGGATAAGGTGAGCAAGATTTCTCTGTCTGTGTGTGTGTGTGTTTATTGTAGTCCCGTGTGTATCATGAGGTTTCCAGGGAACGTCCAAACGTTTAAAATGTTTGCAAAACTGAAAAGCCTAACATACCACCCCCTACACTGACATTTGAGTACACACACACACACACACACACATCCCCTCCCAGTCCCACCCTATCAACACAGCCCTGAACATCACTCACATTCCTGATTTCCTCCAAGCACAAGCCTTTTGCTGTGACTGCAACCAGCCCAATGCACAATAGCAGTCTTCCCCATTTACAGGCGCTGCAACCAGCCCAATGCACAATAGCAGTCTTCCCCATTTACAGGCGCTGCAACCAGCCCAATGCACAATAGCAGTCTTCCCCATTTACAGGCGCTGCAACCAGCCCAATGCACAATAGCAGTCTTCCCCATTTACAGGCGCTGCAACCAGCCCAATGCACAATAGCAGTCTTCCCCATTTACAGGCGCTGCAACCAGCCCAATGCACAATAGCAGTCTTCCCCATTTACAGGCACTGCAACCAGCCCAATGCACAATAGCAGTCTTCCCCATTTACAGGCGCTGCAACCAGCCCAATGCACAATAGCAGTCTTCCCCATTTACAGGCGCTGCAACCAGCCCAATGCACAATAGCAGTCTTCCCCATTTACAGGCGCAGCAGCAACACAGTCCCACTTTGGTCTCATTGCGCTACAGTAAAACTCACCATGAACCGTAAGTAATAATGTTTTAATCAAAGCCTTCTTCGGGCGATTATTAACCTTTCTGTGGGCCGCACGCCGGCTATTCTCTTGAGCAGCTGAGATGCGCTATGCTGGATTAACCTCGCTGGTCCGCCTTTGAAAAGAGTATTTCTTTAGGGGGTTTCCCACGCGGGTCTCGGTTTATGCAGGTGACCGATGAGGAGGGCCAGGCAGTCTGGAGGGAGGCTTAGAGAGGCAAAGACTGCCACCCTGTGGATGAGTTGTGCAATTGCAGGGGGACCTCTGATGCTTTTATTGCATGCTGGATTTAATCACAATGTTGTATAGTATAAGTGTAAGTATATATACTCTTTTGATCCTGTGAGGGAAATTTGGTCTCTGCATTTATCCCAATCCGTGAATTAGTGAAACACACTCAGCACACAGTGAACACACAGTGAGGTGAAGCACACACTAATCCCGACGCAGTGAGGGGTTAGGTGCCTTGCCTCAAGGGCACTTCAGCCGTGCCTACTGGTCGGGGTTCGAACCGGCAACCCTCCGGTTACAAGTCCGAAGCCCTAACCACAGGCCACAGCTGCCCTTGGTTGCTGCACTCCGAAATCACAGAGGGTAAAAGAACAAACGCTGAATCTATGGCTGAATAATAAGGAAGAAGGGACTTGACAGGGAAAATGACAGTGGACTTTGCACAGTGAGAAAATACACACGCTAAAAAGAAGGGAGAAAATAGAGCATTGATAAAATACTGTGTGAGTGCTGGATGCACCAAAGGTTGTGCTGGTGCTGTCAGATATTTGAGGCAGTAAGGACTAATCCAAAACCAGACTTCACTCCAACCCCTGAGGCTCTTCTGTAATGCTGAAAGCATACACCCCAGAGCCAGTCTATAAAATCAAAAAAAATTTTCCGGGTGTACAGCAGAGCGCCTAGAGCTGATTTTTATTCCGTCAAGAACGAGAACATATGCGGATAGGCAGCGGTGAAGAAGAGTGGGTGCTTGTGTACATCGAACCCCTGCCGTTCTGAATTTGTGCTGCAGCGAATCTTCCTTACAGGTCCTACAGAAAATTTGCTTGACGTTGTCATATTCAAAATTCTAGTCAGAATATCAGTCTGATACTGCTCCATTGGGACATAATTATGGGGCGTGTTTCAACCGATGCATGGGGGAATGCCTCTACACTCAATTGGATAGACCTAACCAATTAGAGCAATGAAATAGCTTACCGTGAGCAGAAGGAAAAACACACAAACCATCCTTCTTCTGCACAAATGTCATTGTTTTCTGGTCTTTTGTAAAAGTTATCGTGCCGCCAATCTCCTACAACACACATTAGCGAAATGTAAGAGATAGGGCCTACGTCAGGGTAGGCTATTAGGAAAAACGGATATATCTCCTCCGTTTTTAAAAACAATTCTGTTGAACACCGATGCTACAAACATGTTTTAAACAGCTGGGGAAAGCTGTCGCAAATTCCTCAAGCAAACAGGTGGCCAATCAGAGATTTCAAATGAACGAGGGAACAATGCAACACACTGCTTTCCCATGAGTTGTCCCACGTTGCTCCCACATATCAACTTTGTCCAAAGTTTTCAGAAATAATTGTTTTCAGTGATAACACTTCATTGAAATAATATGCATTTTTCCATATGGGGTCTTAGAAGCCATCTAACTCCTTCTAGCCACATCGTGTTTGTCGCAAACAAAATCAACCTAAGCGTGATCTGATGACGTGACGAGGCACTGTTGCTCACCTGTCTATCATCGTAAGCCCAATTTGATTGGTCCGAACAGCTCTGGTTCGAGCATAGTTGCTCCACCATGGAGCAAAGCCAGACCGAACTTCCCGACCTCAAATGTTGTGGGCGGGGCTAAGTTCGGCTGGCACCCAGGCTAACAGAAAATATTAAACACAAAGGATTTGGTGGATCATTCTCACAGCAGTTTGATGTAACCAGAGGCACAGTGTTCTTTATGTGCCAGAGTTCAGAAAATAAAGCATAGATTTACAGAGAATTAGGGTCATTGATTAATGTATGATTGTAGGTGAGTGGGTGAAAGACAAAAAGAGAGGGAGAGACGGGGAGTTGGAGATTTTTCTCGAAATAAGACAGGTTTACAGCTATAGGTTTGAATGCAGGTGCTCTCTGGAGAGTTATACAAAGTCTCTGGTGAGGCCTCTCTCCTATACGCACACACACAAACACACGCACGCGCACACTCACACACACACACACACAATGGAGAGCCCCTGTTAACCTCCTGCCCGCCTTTCACATTAACAGTAATGATGGGATGACAAACTCCAGGGCAAGATTAAAAAAAAAAAGTGTTCGCTTGCCACCGCAGAGCCGCCCCACATTCCAGCCTTGTGAAAAAAGAAAAGGAGACAGAGAAGAAAAGAGGAATGATACGAAGGACGAAGAATAATAGTGCCTGTTTGATAGCCTTGGGAGTCCCAGGACGGTGCAGAGGAGCTTAGTGCTTTGAATTCTGATTGGTGCAGTGCACTGTGCGAGCTACAGGCAGCTAATTATGTCCAGTTGCATCAGACTAACTCCCACAGTTTTGGAATATTAAGCAGATTTGAGTTGAAGAGCTGAGGGCTAAATAGCTCTCATCCACGCAATTTTGCCCCCGTAAATAAATAAAGGCAATAATGTTCTACATGCGGCATGTCATTTTGACATGATTTCAAGACAAAGCAAAGCCCTAAAGGTTTATTTGTATGGATGTCTACAACACAGGCCAACAGGCCTGCTAAGTGTACCCGAGAGGCAAGCAAGAGTGTCTGTCAACGCCTCTGTTAGCCCGCAGGTACAGTCACGGCCACTAGATGGCAACGTTGCCCTTAGGGCCAGAGCAAGCAACAGAAGCTGTGAAATCCCCCCCAGGAAACCCAAGAGCAAACAGATTAGGTTGGGTTGAGAAGAGTGTGGGCAAGTGTGTGTGTGTATGAGTGTGTGGATTTGTGCGTGTGTGTGTGTGTGTGTGTGTGAGGAGGGGATGCTTCAGGCTGACTAGTGAAAGCCCACCACCACCACACCCCCCCTCCCAAAAAAAGGAAAAAAAACTGCACTGCATCAAAGGAGCGTTGCAGTAATTACTAATAATAAGGCGGAATGGCCCTCCGTTTTATGATGTGCCCGTGCAAAAGGATTTATGGGTTATTGGCCTCAGGGTCTGCGCTGCATCTTATAATTCATTCTCCTTAAGCAGCACTGAGTGTTGCATTCTCAGAGCATAAATTCCCCCGCAAGCACTGAGCCTAGCAAAATCTGCACCGGAAGAGGTAGGTAGAATTAGTCAGAGAGATTGAGAGAGGTACAGTAGGGGGCATCAGGCAGAGAGATTGAGAGAGAGAGAAGAAATAGAAATAGACAGATAGATAGATGAAAAATAGATCAAATTAATACAATGAAAAAAGAGAATGAGAGAGCTGGCTAGACATTAGAGGTGGTTAGGGAGGTTCCCCAAAGCGCTTTGGGTCCCTTGATAAAGCGCTATATAAGGGCACGTTGTTGTTGTTGTTGTTGGAGAGTTGAGCGCCCACACATCATTACGCAGATACAAACCCAACAAACAACATCCCTAACTAATCCAAAATACGTGGCCATGTTAACTGTAGGCTACTTACTTCTACCTCTCCCCTGCACTGCTGGGACAGTGTCGGCTGTCACTCAGCGCCAGATGAATATCAGAGAGGACTGCAGGGGAGCTATGAGCACAGGAAGGACCAGGAGTGGACCCTCTGGAAGTCCCACGTACTCACACCTCCAACACTCGCTCCACATGGTCATCCTGTTCCAGTGTGAGGGCAGCCAGACCCACAAGCCTTCTCCAGCACGCGAGCAAGCCATTTGCAAGACTGAGACTGTGATGGCTCCCTTGGTAACAGTGAACTGAAAGGGTGGGTGCACGCGTGTTTCTTCACGAGAGTGTGTTTGTGTGTGTGTGTGTGTGTGTGTTGACGGTGCACATGTCTTTAAATCAACATTATGGAATTGTGATAGTCTAAAACTACCTAAACTCAATGAAATAAAACCTTGTAAATATCCCCAACAGCCAAGTTAGTCCCAATAAAGGCTTGCTAACATAAGTGATGTTGGTGATGCTATGATGTGATGTAATTTTGCCAATGAACCCAAACCTCAAGACTACAAACTGGCTAATGAAAACATTCATCTGTATTTCACATAACAATATTATCAAAATTAATTGGAAAATGATAGCCTACAAAAACTCAATAAGCATTTGGACATCTGTTGCATTGTGTTACTTCAATCAGTGATCCCATAGCTGCCCTTCCATCTTGGATTTATTTTCCTGACTGAATTAATAATGCTCCCATCAGACTAAAACTGCGATTCAAAACCACATTTAATTCTGAAAAATAGTTGGAAACCAAATGAATGAGTAAGAAGAACAGGAAAGGTGTAGAAATAGAGCGAGAGTTAAAAAGAGAGTGGGTTGGGAGTGGGGGGAAGAACAAGAGATCGAAAGAGCAATTACAGAGAGATAAAAGGGATGGCAATGAGAGAGACAGCCCCCCATTACTGCAATTAATCCAATTTGAGATGGAACGAAGCTCGCCAGATCCTTATCAGATACACTTTCTATCTTCCTCTCTCTTCTCTCTCTCACACACACACACACCAGAAACACCAGCTATCAGCCAGGCAGACAGTATACTGGTGAATTTTTGTCATGGCCAGCAAAGAGCATCGAATGGCTAGCCAGGGGATATATGGAGCGATTAATGTGTGTGTGTGTGTGTGTGTGAGAGAGAGAGAGGACTCAGTGGGACAGTAAGTGGTGTTTGGGAGGTAATGTCTATACATTCTGTTTAGATATGCAACGGTCCATCAATGGCAGTTGTTAAGCGCAAGTCAGATAATGCACCACTTCTCCCAGAAAACTGTTGCAATTACAAATACTTTGGTATTCACATGTTTATTTATTTTGTATGTGTTTTATGTGTTTGCATTGGAACACAAAAAAGCTGAGGGAAAAAAGCCAAATCTTATATCATCAGACTGGACAAAATTATTGGCACCTTTTCAAATTTGTAAGAAATAATTGTATTTCAAGCATGTGATGGTCCTTTAATTTGTATTTAAACTCACCTGTGGCAAGTAACAATAGAATAATATAGAAATCACTCTTGCAGCCAGTGAAAATGGAGAAAAGTGGACTCAACCTTTGTGTTGTGTGTCTGTGTGCACCACACTGACCATGGAGAATAGAAAGAAGAGCAAAGAATTGTCTGAGGATTTGAGAACCAAAAGTGTGGGAAAGCATGGACAATCTCAAGGCTACAGTACAAGTCCATCTCCTGAGATCTTGATGTTCCTGTGTCCACTGTGCGCAATGTCATCAAGACATTTACAGCCCATGGCACTGTAGCTAACCCTGGATGTTGATGGAATAGAAATATTGATGAAAGATTGCAACGAAGGATTGTTTGAATGGTGGATAAAGACCCTTGATCAACTTCCAAACAAATTCAAGCTGACCTGGGGGGCGCTGTGGCGCAGCAGGCTACAGCGCCTGTACCATTTACGGGTCCGGGGTCCGAGCGCCCACGGGGACCCAGGTTCGAATCCGACCTGCGGTCATCTCCCGATTCCCACCCCATCTCTCTCTCCCACTTACTTCCTGTCACTCTCCACTGTCCTGTCCAAATAAAATAAAAAAAGGCCTTTTTTTTTTTTTTAATTCAAGCTGACCTGCAGACACAGGGTACAACAATGTCAACAATGGCAACTATCTGTCGCCATCTGAATGAAATGGGACGCTATGGTACTGTAGGAGACCCAGGAGGTCCCCACTGCTGACTCCAGACAGACTGGAGTTTGCAAAAACGTACCTGAGGAAGCCAAATCCTTCTGGGAGAATGTCCTGTGGACAGATGAGACCAAAGTAGAGCTTTTTGGTAAAGCACATCATTGTACTGTTTATGAAATGAGGCCTTCAAAGACAAGAACACGGTCCCTATAGGTCCGTATACGGTCAAACATGGTGGATGTTCACAGATGTTTTAGGGTTGCTTTGCAGCTTCTGGCACTGGATGCCTTGACTGTGTGCCTGGCATGCATCATGAAATCTGAAGACTACCAAAGAATTTTGGGGTGCAATGTAGGGCCCAGTGTCAGAAAGCTGGGTCTCTGTCAGAGGTCATGGGTCTTCCAGCAGGACAATGACCCAAAGCATAGTTCAAAAAGCACCCAAAAATGGTTTAAGACAAAGCGCTGAGAGTTCTGAAGTGGTCAGCAATGAGTCAAGATCTAAATTCCATAGAACACCTGTGGAGAGATCTCAAAACAGCAGTTGGGAGAAAGCACCTTTCAAATCTGAGATACCTGGAGCAGTTGGCAAAAGAAGAGTGGTCCAAAATTCCAGTAGAGAGGTGTAAGAAAGCCATTGATGGTTACAGGAAGCGATTGATTTCAGTTATTTTTTCCAAAGGGTGTGCTACCAAATATTATGTTGAGGATGGCAATCATTTTGTCCAGTCCATTTTTGGAGTTCTGTGTGGAATGATATCCTATTTGACATGTTTCTCTCTGTTTTTTTGTGTTGTTCCAATGCAAACAAAAGAAATAAACATGTAAATACCAAAGCATTTGTGGGAGATTGGTGCATTATCTGACAGAAGTGCAGAGCAGGGGTGCCAATATTTTGGCCATGACTGTAGCTGCATATTAAAGGGAATATCCGTCCTAGCAATAACCTAGTGTTTATTTGTGGATGGTAATGAGTGTACATTTTCATTTGGGACCAGAACGATGTCAATCGCTGCAGTTTTGAGTAAGACCGGAATATACTGTACATTACAACTGAATAGCATATACAGTAGGCTAGCATAGCCTTTGGGAGCAACTTCACTATGTCAAAGTAAATAGTTCTTCTAAGCCATTATGCCACACTGCCATGCTTAAATACACAGTGAAACCTGACCCTAGGAACTTCCGATGATAAACGAGAGGTGCAACTCTGACTGGAACAAATAGCGAAAAAAAGTAATAAAAAGACAAACAGCTCAAGATCCGGTTAGCGCAAACATGATTGAGTTCACACGTCAAGACATTGCCTTATATCTCACCCGTGCCTCTGACGTGACAAACCTCTCTGTGTAAAATCAATAACAATAGCAGCAGGGGGAAAAATCTTGTTTGTTGGCCTCCTCCTCTGTCATCTCTCTCATTTTCTGCCAATTCAGTCAGCTTAAATCCCAGTGCAGCGGCTGCCTCATAATGAGAAAACCTTTGAAACACACAGCTGTAGAAGACAACTGGGAGACGGAGAGGATATTACACACGTTGGTAGGGAGACACGGAGAGACACGCCGCACTGCCTCGTTAGCTACCGTCTTTTCCCCGTGAGTGATTGAGTCTGCTCATTACTGGCACAGCTCGCCGCCTGCTCCCAGTCCAAACACATGGCCCACGTTTATTCAGCTGACAGACCACAAGAACACCCACGGCATTTAAGGACAGTTTACACCAGGAACGATAACTATAAATATAACTGTAACTAGCTAATCTATCATAAACTATCTTATAGTTTATGCATGGGCGTTGACATTCATATTAGTTAAGGCAATACCTTTATACCTTATCCTACTTTGTGTGAATGGCCCTTTACACTAGTCACAGTATGGTCCTTGGCAAATGGCTGAGAACTTGATGTTAATTCCATAACACATGATGTTAAAGGAATTATCCGGAGTAAAATGCACTTTAGATCAATTTACGGATGATTGGGAGTACATACGTTGAGTTGACATCCAAATCATGTCATTCGGATGTGTTTTGAGAAAGTTCGATGTTACCGTTTTTAGTCAAAACTCGTTAGCCTGGAAGTGACGCGGGCATGTCATTTCGCTGCTACAAAACGCTATTTTTATACCTCTTCTACAGTTCCAAACAACATTACACTTACGTGGTAGTGAGTAGAGGGTCCCTAAAGCCAAACCGAAGTATCCCGAGGTCTTTATGTGGTCGGATAGAGAGTCCAGAATGAATTTCATCAAGCCAGTACCTTGTTGTCATCTTTGCTGCCATCTTCAGGGGAAAGTCCGTAGGAGTCGATTGCTGAGTGTGGAGTAACACGCTATGGAAATTCACAATTTCGTCGCCGTTTAAAAAAAAAAAAAAAAAAAACATAGTCCAGTATTTCTTTCAAAATTGAAATGAAGTTGTATGGACTGGACTATGTTTTTTTTTTTTTTTTTTTAAACGGCGACGAAATTGTGAATTTACATAGCGTGTTACTCCACACTCAGCAATCGACTCCTACGGACTTTCCCCTGAAGATGGCAGCAAAGATGGCAACATTTCCGGAAAGGTACTAGCTTGATGAAATTCATTCTGGACTCTCTATCCGACCACATAAAGACCTCGGGATACTTCGGTTTGGCTTTAGGGACCCTCTACTCACTACAACGTAAGTGTAATGTTGTTTGGAACTGTAGAAGAGGTATAAAAATAGCGTTTTGTAGCGGCGAAATGACATGCCCGCGTCACTTCCAGGCTAACGAGTTTTGACTAAAAACGGTAACATCGAACTTTCTCAAAACACATCCAAATGACATGATTTGGATGTCAACTCAACGTATGTACTCCCAATCATCCGTAAATTGATCTAAAGCGCATTTTACTCCGGATAATTCCTTTAATTCCAAGTCTACATAAAAAGGGTGTTTTTCTCATGTAGGGTAGGGTCAATTGTTAAGCATGTCTTTTTATGATATTCGACTGATGAATGATTCGAAGCAATGTTTGTGTGGTCACATACAATTGCCCAAGAAAAGTACAGTGAGTTAACAGGTTTCACTGTAGGCAATAATCAGTGAGGTGTAATTAAGCCAATACCTAGCCGTTCCATCAGGTCTGCAGGGAGTCGGAGTTGATTTGCAATCAGTGACCAAACAAAGGTCCCTATAGACACCTAATTGGTCAGGTTTTCTGCATAATTTCCATTTTTTTAATGACCAGCAGTGACTGGACTGAGATGAATTGTTATAGGAAAACGTAAGCTCTCTCTCCAAGTGGCACGTGGGCCACGATTATAATAATACAGGAATACAGAAATGTAGGAAATTGTGTCGCAAAAAATATGATTTTGAGGGTATCAGATTCTGAACATTGAGGTATCCATACATGAGACATGGGCCATTATTGCCTAATTAGAAATACCACAGCTAACTCATCAATACACAGAACCACTTACACATAATAACACAACACACCTCACCTGTCTAAATATTTCAATATAAGTTTTATATATATATATATATATAAATTGATCCCCCCATATATATTTCAATGTCACGACTATGTGTTTCAGACCATTTCATCATCTCAATGGCCCTGGGAATACCATTACTGAGTGTAGTTTGTGACAGCCCGGGGACATTTATAACATCCCGACTCTGTGTTTCGTGAGTGTCAAGTGATGCATCACAGCTAACTGGTGGGGTTCTGGTGGGAGCTCTGTTTTATGTGCACCCAACCCAACTTTCTGGTAAAATGTGTCTTCTGCTTGGTCTGAAGGAGATCTTTCATTAAAAAATAGTTTCACCGATCCACTGCAATGCAAAAGGTACATGTTGCGATTTGGTGCTCCATGCATGTTTCCAAAAAGCTCAGTGGAATACTATAGGATGGTTGCAAAAAAGAAACTGTTCATTTTGAAAAGGACAATGTCCTGCATATCAGTTGAGACAGCTATACAGTAAGCAAAGTAGAGATAGCTGTAAATCTATTCTATGGGCTGCCTGTAACCTGTGACGACTTTTCCAGCGGATGGATGGTTTGCATAGGCTCGTTACTCCACTTACCACTTAATTGGCTGACGAAAGACTCTGATTGGCCTGGGATGTGTCTCATTAATGTGTGGAAGTCCTGACTAACAACTCACTGTCTCTCTTATCTCTCTCTCCCTCTGGCTGTCCTTAACTCACACTCTCTCTCTCTCTCTCTCTCTCCACACCTTCACAGATAATGCAGACTATCACACTATCCCCCTCCTAAGCCTTGCCAGTAGAGTTTATCTGCAGTTTATCTCACACTCTTCACTCTCTTTCCCTCCTTCTCTCTCCACTCGCTCCTGTATTACTGTACTAACCCTGTGCTGTGACTGCACTCAGGAGTGGTGTAATTTGGGGATGGTGTGTGTGTGTGTGTGTGTGTGTGTACTGATGGTGCTGTAAGTTGCTTACGGCGGGGCCTAATAGGCAGTAAGTGAATAATTAATGGAGCAGATTTGCTGAGGAAGCACTTGGGTCTCGCGCTCGGAGACTCAGAGACTTCATCAGCGGTGCGGGAGCGAACGCCATCTGCATGTGAACAGAGCACGCTACAGATCTGTCATGCCAGACAGACAGCAGACATGGGACATGTTTATTCATCAGCTGAGCATAGATGAATCGAGCTGACAGGGTAGTGGATTAATGAACGGATGTATGTGTATGGATAAGATAGGCAGATCTAAGTTTCAGAATATCTTGCAGATTTCTACAAAATGCAATTTCTTCGGCAATCGGCATACTGGATGGATGGGTGGGTGGATGGACGAGTAGATGTCCAAAGAGGAGTCTTTCCCTGCCCTCGTCTCCTACCTCTCCTCCTTGACTAACTCTTACATCCATACCTTTCAAGTGTCCTTGCAATTTATCGCTTCCTACTCCTTGCACTTGTCCTATCTTTCTCTCTTTCTCTCTCTCCCACACCCCTCTTACTCTTCCCCATAAATCTGTCTGTCTGTAAATCTCTTCCCTTCCAATTGAGTTCAATTTCAAAGTGCTTTATAGGCATGACAAAAGACAATGTTCCAAAGATGGTGCTCAGGGGAGGCCTTCCTCTTTCTCTCTCTCGTTCCCTCAACTGCATTCCTTTTTTTTAAACCATCTCCTTTTCTTCACATCCCTTCATTTTAATTATTCTATCTATAGTGATTTCATTCTATCACTCCATCACAATATTTCTTGCTATCCTCTTTTGATCATCCTTTCCTGATTCCTGTTCTCTCTCTCTCCCTCCAACCCCTCTCTACCTCTCTTTATCCTTTCTCTCTCTCCTTCCTCTCTCTCTCCAAACTCTCTTTCCTTCTTCCTCTCTTTTCTCTCTCTCTCTGTCCAACCCCTCTCTACCTCTCTTCATCTTCCTCTTTATTTATCTCTCTCCTTCCCCTCTCTCTCCAAACTCTTTCTTTCTTCCTCTTTTCTCTTTCTCTCTATCCAACCCCTCTTTACTTCTCTTCCTCTTTCCTTCATCTCTTTTCTCTCTCTCTCTGTCTAACCCCTCTCTACCTCTCTTCATCTTCCTCTTTATCTCTCTCCTTTCTCTCTCTCTCCAAACTCTCTTTCTTCATCTCTTTTCTCTCTCTCTCTCTCTCTCTCTCTCTCCAACCCCTCTCGGCCTCTTCCTCTCTCTTTCAGCCTTGGCCACAGTCTTCAATATGATCCTCTTACAAGTAAAATGTCTCTCTCCTCTTCCCTCATACTACCTTTCTTGCATTTCCTTTCCCAACATGGTAGGCAGTGCTTTATATCAGAGCCCTATTGGAATTGTACACATTGGAAATGGCAGGGAGCTAATCAGCATGGCTTAAAATAACATGGCTGGTCACTGGTGTGTTAAAAGCAATATTCATATCTGTGGCATGCAGCAGCAGAAAGTGTGTGTGTGTGTGTATGCATGTGCGTGTGTGCAAATGTGTGTGTGTGCGTGTGTGTGTGTGTGAAAGAGAGAGAGAGAGAGAGAGAGAGAGAGACAGAAGCGTGCAAATTGTGTGCGCTGGCACACAACTTAGATTTGATTTGAAAAGAAGTCAAAGGAAACGCCATGCATGTCCCATTAGCCAAATTAGATCCACCCTGGCACGCTCAGGGCTTCTGCGCCTGCCAGGGGAAGCTCTTAGTGCAAGAGTGCAACCATGTGCTGTTTCTCCAGCAGGTCAAGGCACAGGGCAGAGAGGCTCGGACAGCTGGGGTGGGGAGCCTGCATTTGGCCAGCGAACGGTCTACAGAGTGACAGGTGAAATATGTCATAAGCATGCTGGGCCAAATGTGGAGAACAGTGCTAGCTTTCCATGTTGATTATTGAGAGTGCTACTGAACTTTTCCCAGTTGTTAATTATAGTGTGTCCAGTGTGTCAGAAATGAGAAGCATCTCTTCAGCACGTTTTCTAAACCCTGAAAACCCTTTTTTAGTTAGACAACATTGCTTTTCCTCTCACTTCTCCAATGTTTTTCGCTGCTCCCTTATTCTGTTCACATATCGAATAAACTTTCATCTCCTCAGCTTATATCTGATTCTTTATTTCTTTATTCTCTCCATCTTTTGCTGTCTCTTTCTCTCTCTCTCTTGCCATACCACTTTCTTTCTCAAAGAGCAAATGGATCATATGTTTGGCATAAAATCCAAGAGCCTTCATAAATCAACACCATGTATAACATAAATGTATAGTCGTGAAAGCGAGTGAGTTAATGTTGGCATTTGAATGACTTACTGTGAAATCCCTTTTCCCCTTTGCATGCCTAAGATTAAGAACAAAAATACTTGCACATCAACCCACCCCAAGAGAGCTGCCTTCTTTGCGGAATAATTGACTTCGCAGAACTGGTGATCCGTAATCTCCTCTGGTTTATGAGGTCCGTACACTGGGGGCCAGCTCACAGCCAATGCTCTCACTCTTCCAGGGCTCTGAGTATAGTGTCGGAGGCAGATGTGGATGAATTGGACACCTTTTTCAACACCAAATCAGAAGAATGGCAGTCAAAGTTCTGTTATGATAAGCATCTGTGGTTTGAGTAAAGGAGAGTGAGGCAGCCAAGGAATTATGGCGGCAGGGGCAACTGCAGCTGTTAACGCAGAGATGTTATGCACCTGAATAGGAGAGAGGGAAAGGAAGGAGATGAGGAAGAGGAGAGAAAAGGTATAAGTCAGCGCGCAACTATATCTTTCCCAAACCACCTTCCAGACACACACACACACACAAAGACGAACACACTTCCAGCATGGCACACCGAATATGTATACATTTATGGCCGGTTTCCTGTATGGATTAAGCTTAGTTTTTTAATGGATATTTTCATTGAAGTCTTCCTTTAGTTTAGGACTAGGCTTATGTACGGGGAAACCAGTATTTTGTATTGTCTGGAAAGACAACAGTGAAAAGAAAATACTTAGGCAAAGTGATGTGTGGAGTGTGTTGGTTTGCTTTCACAATAATTGTTTGTCAGCTTAAACTAGACACAAAACAACTGCAATGCCACCAAATGCTTGTTTGCTTATCTTGTTGAGCTTTAAAATCTTGCCAGTCTTTAAAAAATGCCACCCAGTTCTCACTCTGGTTTGAAGTCACAGACACATCTGTTTGTGAATTTCAAGTGCTTACCAATCCATATCGCTGTCTCGGCCTCGAAACGACAGAGGTCAACTTGACATGTTGATTACATCTCATTTTTGTGTCAGAGGTCCCATTTTGTTTTTTTGGTTGTAGTGTCCTCCTGTCTGGTTTTGCTCCTTCATGGGTTTATAAAGAGCATTATGGTCCATGCTCTCTGTAATGCTAGATTAAAATCGAGAGACTATATAAAATGAACATTTTCATAAGCATGTGTGATATTGTATAACTTGTTTATGTAGCCTATATATAATTCAAAGTAGTGTTAATGAAGTTATGTTTCTTAATTACAAAAATAACTCATGACAGATAACTCAAGTTTGTGATTACTGTGCAATTAAAGCATAAATGTGAGTAGTAGATCTGTAACAGTTTTCTCTGCCTGTGAAACAACCTTAGAAGTGAAGCATATGACCATATATAAAGCACACAAGAACTCAGAAGAAGAATTTATGTGCAGAAACACATTAACTGTGTACCATATCAACTGAACCACAGCAGTTTCAATTCAATTCACATCACATCACAGCGGAGCATAACAGGGATGGCAGCAGTCTGAGTCCAGACATATGAACAGGCCTGCTTTTACAGTCAGTGTTCTTTATAGCCTGAGCTGTCAATCTAATCAGTTGGGCTTAAACATTGACAGACACTGTCGTGACACATGAACCCTAACCCTAACCTCTAACCCTAATCCAAACTCTAACCCTAACTCTAACTCTACTGATGTGATGCCAATGAGAAAATGGGAACAAATCAAAGCAAACTTGCATTTCAATGACAACACTATGAGCTGCTGCACTGATAATCCAGGCTGTGACCCACTCTTTAAACTCAGACCTTTTCTTAATTATACAGTTGAGAGAATGAGAATCATTCCAATGAATTAGCATCAAAACATTAATGAGCAAATAATCCCATATAAAGGGAAGAGTCACTTGAAACAGTACAACCCAAGCAGGCCCCATAAATGGGGATATAAAGTGTATTTGCTGTGTGACTCAAATGGCATTGCATACAACTTTGAGTTCCATGTAGGCAAAATTCAGCCAGTCAGTGGGATGCCTGACCTGGGTGCAAGCAGGAATATAGTCCTGCATGTAGCATCCATCGTACCTTCATACCAGAATTTCAAGCTATACCATGGCAATTGGTTTACTAGAATAGGCCTTGAAATAGAAATGGCAAAGAGAGGTATCTACTGCCTTGGTACAGTCAGAGCCAACAGGTTGAGAGATATCCCTTGAAAGAAATGAAAAAGATGGGAAGGGGCTTTTTTGAAGAGAAGGTTGTTACATGTGAAGGGGTGCAGATAATTGCCAGCAAGTGGCAAGACAACCGCAGTTTCACACTTCTCAGCACTTTCACAGGTGCAGTCTATGGTGCGTACCCAGTTTCCTTGGTTGAAAGATGGGACAAGAAGAAAAAAGAAAAACTAAGGTATCGTGCCCCATCGTTCTGTCTCAAACAATAAATACATAGGAGGCATCGATCTGTTGGATTCTCTAATCACACTCTATCATACAAAGATCAGGTCACGCAAGTGGTACATTCAAATCTTTTTCCATGTTATGGATATGATTTGTGTCAATGCATGGTTACTGTACCGTAGAGATCAACAAGAGACAAGTGGTCAATCACAAAAAGGGGAACTCAGCCTAAGAGAGTTCAAGGCAGTCATTGCAAATGTCCTCTGTTTAGAAGGCACAGGCAAAGTCAAACGTGGACGGCCAAGCAATTAAGAATCTCTCCCAAAGCAGCAAAAGAGGAAGAGAGAGTCAATCCCATACTGTATGCAGAGATTAGGAAGGATGACATTGTCACTCACTGGCCTTATTACACTGAAAAGCAAGGCTGATGCAAAAATGGCAACTGCACTGGCCAAACTTGAGTGAAGTGCAGTAAGTGTGATGTTCACCTGTGCTTCACACCAAAAAATAACTGCCTGGTTGAGTTTCATAAATAAACCTGGGACCTACTCAAAATGCATAATTTTTATCATTGTTGTTTTTATCAGAAAGATCCTGAAATACAATGTATTAAGCGATTTTTAATAAAATATGTTCACAGATTATTAATCAGTTGTTCATTAATCAATGACTTTTTACATTGGGAAATCATTAAAAATGATAAACCTGACATAGTCATTTATAAATGACGGTACCCCAAAATAAAGGTCAAAATAAACTAAAACAAAATTTTAGGCCTAAATAAACTTAAAATAAAAGTTTTTTTTTTTCAAAGTGGTTGTATACACATCCCACCTCACGGAGGCCAGGTGCAGGACAAAAAAGGCTTATCAAAGAAAAGAAGAGTAGTTGTCTGCACACTGCAATCTCCCAGAAGAACTACATTTATTGAGTTAAAAACATAACACAACGTTTCGACCCAGCAGGGTCTTCATCAGGCATGAGTATGGTAATCACCAAAGGATATTTGTGAGCTGACATCACACAGGTAGGCAATCAGCTACACCCAATGAGAGAGGACACACCAACTACTCAATTAATTAGGTGTGGACTTCAATACATTTTTACATGACACATGATCATATAAATTAGAATGCACGGGCATATACAGCATACAAAAGGCATTTTCATCATAGCCACAACACCACTCCAAGCCTAAAGAAAATCAACAAAACCAGTGATAAACAGAGTACAAAAGACATGTCAACAGAGAAGTGCTTTGTTCCGTGGGAGGACTACATACACAACCACAAGACATTATAAAAAAGGTTTAATATCAAATTCCTCATTCAAACCATGAGGAGCTAATGTGTTCAGAAAGTGAATCCAGAATGTTTCCCGTCGAAGGAGTTTCTTATTATGGTCGCCCCCTCTAGGTGATTGGTTCACCTTTTCAACACCAATATACCTCAATGCACTAACTGCGTGACCAGCTCGCTTAAAATGCGCAGCAATTCCTATGTTCACTAATTCTAGTGCGTAAAGGTCGGGTTGTTTTTCCAACGTATGCCAAACCACAGGGACAACGAATAAGATATACGACATGCGTGGTGCTACAAGTAATTGCACCACGTATAGAGATGTCCCTACCCGTGTGTGGGTGACAGAAGCGCTTACATTTGTGCGTATACTGTATGTACAGTACATTGGGCGCAGTTACTGCATTTGTAATTGCTGTCTGGCATAAGTGGAAGGATGTTTTTTTTTTTCAATCAATCATAAGTCCCATAGAGGGTTAATTGATTTATGTTGGTTTACTCCCGAGGGGAGGAGTTATTGGTTTTATTACCTGCATTCAGGTAATGGGGATTCAGGTGCTGTCCACAGAGAAACAATGGAAACGGTATTTTTGTGAAAAAGGAAAAGTTTTGTATCATTTTGGCCTTCCGTCCATATTACAATGGGGTTTTAGGTGCCTGAAAATGCACTTTTTTGAAAACGAATGTGGACAGGCAAAAAAATACTCTTTGAAAATGCAGATGTCACAGACCTGACGAAACAGCCCCCTACAGTACATCTACCGCTCAACACCCTACCTCACAAAGATTGATTTTTTTTGTAAAAGAATATGTAAATTATATTCTCTCTCACTCACACACACACACAACTCAGACATATGAAAATATGTCTTGTGTACTGCTCACACATGCCTGTATGTGAACACTCCCACATACACTCTTAAAACGAATGTGTTGAAAACAACACAGCTTGCGTTGGGTTGCGTAGGACACAGTTGGTGTTTCCTCTTTTTATTTGTTACACAATTTGTGTTGAAAATAACACAACTTTTGTTGGAAACAACACAACTTGCATAATTTTTTAACACATGTCCTGTGTCCAGACAGGGATAACACATTCATTTTAAGAGTGTATATCATCAATAAGGGGGTTAATGGGCCAATCAGCTTGATTATCCCAATTTCATCTCTCTGCCTCAGTCCATCTCTCTTAGTCCATCTCTTTTCTTTTCCTCTCTATTTCTCTTCATTGCCCCCCCCCCCCCCCCACGCTCTGAATGCTTTCAGTCCATCTGACCCTCGTTTGAGCACTCTCCTGCTCTTGCCATCTGTCTTAATATCGTCTTTTGCGATGCCTCACCATTTCTCATTTCTCTCCCTTTCTCTCACTCCCACAATCCATCTCGATTATTATTTCTGTGCAAGTCCACTTGCTCGGCTTCCCTCCCATTTTTGCTTTTCAGCCCCACCTCTCTTTCACATTCTCTCTGGTCTTCTGCTGATATATAATGGGAACAATAACGTAGTAAACAGAGCCTCCTCTAGTGACCTGCCTGTGACCACAGAAGACAAGGAAAGCACTCCTCTCTCCTTTCCCCTCCCTCTTCTCTCCTTTTGACCTCTCCTCCTTTCTCGCAGCCTCTTCTCTTTCTTCACCAGCTTCACTCACTTCTCTGTAACACTCTATTCCTGTGCCTTCGTTGAAAAGATGTAAGAAATCTGCGTGTCTGTCTTTGGGTGTGTGTTTGTGTGTATGAGTGCATGCATTCAGTCAATGGTGTGCATATATTAATGTGCATAGACAACAATCATTTTGCCTCCATGACAAGGACTTTAAAGAAATAGAAAAAAATAAACAAATATATGTATGTCATCCGCCATGACTGTGCTGTTGTTTTTGTTGCGATTGTTATTGTTGATGGTGCTATCTTTGTGAAAATGTGATAATGTATTGTACTTAGTGCTTCACAAGTGAGGATTCGGTGCACCCCAAAGAACTACATCAATCTCATCTTCCCTAACAACCCCCTAGTGGGATTACATTTACTCACACACACGCACACACAAATATTCCAGAAGGGAGTTGTAAAATTAAACTGCTGCATGAATGTTCTCTGACTGCCAGTTACGAGGCGTTGTTTTGATTGGCTCTGTCTGGGGTGACATTGGCATGCAATTAAGAGCATGCTGGGACCATTGACTTTCACTCTGTCACTCTGCCGCTAGATAAGACAGCTAAGCAGCCTCAGTGCACGAAAACCAAAGGCAAGGCACACTTCAGGCTTTGAGAATTCAGAGAGAGATCTCTCTAGAAAATATTACATTTGAGTAAATCCTTTCAGTATCTCAAATGTCTGAACGTATTTCATATTCTTATTTATTTAGGCAAACAGCCACAGAGATATTTTATTCACAGCCATAAAATCAGAAGCAGGTTTATTGCCAAGTATGTTTTCACATACAAGGAATGTGTTTTGGTCTCAAGGTGCATGGCATACAATAACTAACACATGAAATACAATAACACACGTTAGGACGAGACAGACAACCATAAGTGACAACAAAGTTGAAGAGATATGTAAAGGTATTCGTCTCAATCTTCACACCTTTCCTGCGTTATACTCCTACATATCAGTAGAATTCTTCTGCATCATTTGGGTTGGATCAGCTGTGTTGTGCTTTTAGTGCTATCACTAGAAACAGTGTCATCATTTCCAGCTGATAGGACCTTGGGTCTTGTGGCTGTACTGAAACGGTCTTCTCCAACAATCCAAGGATAGTATTTGGTGTCATCATGTAACCATGTTAGATTTAAAAATATATACGAATGAGTCAACAATGTAAGTATGATAGGTTGTTTTCTTGGCAAACAGCTAATGAGAGTTGTCACAGAAACCAACAGACGGATGAATCACACAGAAAAGTCACAAAGGTAATGAATAAGGAGACTTTCGCAGGCGTTGATGTTCAATATAGCTGCCGGCCTGAAAGGTCTCTGTGGAGGGGGGAGTTATGCGAGTGGGGTGAGGAGACGTAAATGCCATGTGAGTGCAAGATTACCATGGTAACAGGATCAACTTGGTAAGAGGTTATTGGCTTCTATTGCTGCACATCATATTGATAGCAACGGGTGACTTCACTATCCACACGGATACAAGTAGCAGTGGACACATCAGAGAAATAATAAATCATAAGTTAAATAAGACAAATGGGTGTCGTGTGTGTTAGATATTGTGCTCACGTATAGGACCAAGGGAACATGTAGTGTCCATGTAATGTGAACCATGTAGTCTAAGCCTGTTATTGACAAAATATAAATATGGCATACACATCAACTGTGCATGGACACACACACACACTCACACATCTTTCCTTTATACATGTCATAGCACATTCCAATCTGATGGAAAGCTGCTTTGGGCCATGCAGGCATCCTTTGGGGCTGATGCAAACTGAGAACTATCATTCTCATTCATGAATCAGTGATCTAAGAGCGAACATAGAGGGGTGAGCGAGAGGAAGAGGCAGAGTGAAAAAATAAAAAAGTAAGACAGATATCGCACATCAACGTGTATTCTTCATTGCCGTCTGTCTGTGAGCATTCGGGTTGAGTGCCTGTGCTCCAAGAATCTGTACGTCTGAGATAAAGAAAGACAGGAAGACGCAATACTGCTCTTTGTTTAATTTATCTGTTTCTATGGCAATGCAAAAAAAAAAAGCTCTTTTGTCATGCCAATAAAGCTTTTGGAGTTGACTTGAGAACGTACGTGAGCGATGGCTCATCTTTGTGTACCCAGCGGCTCTGGCCCTCTGTGGCCAAGATAATGGAAGTGTGCGAGAGGGAGGAGAGAGGCCATTAGCTGACACATTGCTCATCCTACGCTGAGCGCCCCCCCCCCCCCCATACACAACCCCGTGGCCCAGCCTCTGCTCTACTAACTGATGGCATCTCTCTACTCCTCCCAGCCATCTCTTTCAGTGCTTTGTCTCTCTCTTTCTGTGGCTCTTCTTTACTTTCTTTCTTTCTGCATTCCCCCACCAGCCAAAAGCTGTTCACTCATTCTGGTGTCTTTTTTTCCTCACTTTTATCCCTCCTGAACTTTCCCTAACATACAACATCTGTTGTTTTTCCCCCCTCTCTCTCCAATACACTCACATGCACACACGCATAATATAACCACATACACCCATCTTTCCTCTCCCCTTTCTTTCTCTCTCTCTCTCTCTCTCTCTCTCATGTGGTATCCCACCTTACAGCACAGCCTGTCTGCAGCTATCTCTGAGAGACCAGATCTGCAGTGTGCTCCAAGCTGAGACCACCAGGCACGTCTTTCTTCCCCCATTCCCCCGACCGCCTGGAGGGAAGACTCCAATCCCATGATGCAACTCATTCCCACAGGTGCATCATTTACCGCGCCCAGTGGTGCAGCTCGCCCTCGGAAGGTAATTGGCATGCCGCTGATGACGACGCCCCCCCCCCCCTGCACTGCTAACGGCAGCAGCGGAGGAAGCACCGTCGGTTCGCCAAGCGAGCTGCATTCCAACTAAGGATCCGCTGGTGATGGTCTCCTCACGCTGATAACTCTCGGCCCCCATAGGGAGACGCCTGGTCAGCATAACAATGAACGGACCACAGGGGGCCTATACTATGCTTGTCTGGTCTCTAGTACCGCACGCATACGCACACACACACCATCATTAGATCCTCCCACCATTCCCATCCGTGTCTTTCAACTTTGCCAACGCAGCGTTTTCATAATCACTTCTTATTTGTATGTGAGGAGCAGGAGGAGGAGGATGTGCATGTGATCCACCTTTAAAAGTTCACAACCAGACGCCAGGGGGAGAAGGGAAGTTTTCTTCTGCTTCTCTCCATCACACACACCCACACACCCCCGAGTCAGATTGTTACTGTGAAAGCATGGTTCCTACACATTTTCCATTTCAAAATTCCATACTTTTTCCATACTCAAATGTTCAAACTTCTCAATAGATTTTTCTGACCATATTCGAGACATTGGCAATGGAGTGTTCGACTAGCATTGTGAATAGCTGTATAATAATGTTTATTATTAACTTGTTAGCCCTCAGAAAACACTTTGTTGAATACTTTTCGTTGGGGAAGTGCTGAGTTGGAAGGTGCACTCACACTTGATACAGCATAGCCTACATATGTTGGAGACTAGTGCACTGCTGGCAGAGGCCTCAGAAATCACCGTAAACAGTAATATTTGTTTGCAATAACAGTTTATCAGATAATGCAGTATCCATGTCTTGGTAACTTTTACAAAATCAAAAGTCTACTAGTGTTTTAGCCGAAAATAGCAGAGCTACGCAAACAAAGCAGTGCACAATGGTGTAGAGCATGTGCATAGAACAGGGGTTCTAGATTTGGTTTTGGTACCAGGGTCCCCAGGGTCCCCTTGTGGACCCCCATTCAATTGTATCTTGATGTGGACTGACAACTTAAGCTACACAACAGTAGGAATGGTTCATTATGACCTGAGTGAAGTGATTAGAACTGTAGATGCAATAGTCTGGAAACACAAATATTTCTCCATACCCTTGTTTCTTTTTTCCATACTTATCCAGACCTGGAAATTACTAAAATCAAATTCCATACTTTTCCAGGTTTTCCATACTGCGTAGGAACCATGTGAAAGGTAATTTGCTACGCCAGAGAGAAAGCTAGAATATCAAATGGTCTTAATGGCAACAACCGCACAGACCGAGAAAATAACAATAACAGAGAGCAGAGATGGGAAACCCGGCTTCAGAGAGTAAAAGTCCTACCACGTCCCACCTGTGCACCTAAAACAGGTGATTTCACTAGCTTATCTAGGCTGAAGAGTTGAGCTAATAAGTCAGCTGTTTTTTACTGAATGGTCGGAACAAATATGTGGTAGGACTTTCACTTTCTGAAGCCAGGTTTATCATCTCTGACAGAAAAACACTCCAGACTGTATATATTTCTTTCAGTAGCGTGGTGTTTGTAATGAATAGGGTTTCCATCCTATTCATTACAAACATACAGGAGTATGCCTCCATTGATTTGCTCCCTATCTTTACCTCCCTACTTTTACCCCTCACCTTGACCCTGTGATTTACTACACATCTGAACCAAGAGGCATGTATTTGCTCAGGTAATTACACCCACATGCTCACACAGTCACACATGCATGCACACCTGGTGTTCACGCACACACTATTCCACATCCGTCTCCTTCACACACACACATGCGCGCCCACACCATCATACATTTGTATGGTTATTCTGAAGGCACACCTGACCAGCAACACATGGGAGTAGTGTTGGATACAGAAGAAAGGGAGTGAGACAGAGAAAGTAAAAGGGAGTGCATATAAGAGAGAGTGCTAACTCCCACATTGAGGAGCCTGAAAGAATGCGGACACCTGGAGTATGGAGCGATCAGCGCTCGCTCGGATGAGAGATTGATTCGGCCGTGTGACAGAGGCCCAGCCTGCGTGCTGCCACCATTGATTGTGTCCCATGGGCAGTCTAGTGACATGCACTACAATGTAATCACAGCCCTACTCAGGGCCACCACCTGTCACCCACGATGAATGGGGCCTGTCCAGTCAGGCCGCACCATGCATGTGTGTGTGTGTGTGTGTGTGAGAAAGAGGAGAGGTATGTGTTAGGTTAGTTGTGAGTGACTTCAACAGTAATAGGGTTATGAGAGGCCAATTGTTGTGCTCTTCTATAGGTGAACATGTGCACTCAAACTGGCTCGCATGCTCTCTCGCTCTCTTTTTCTCAACTTCATTCTGTCCTTTTTCTCACTTACCTTTTCTGTCTTGCTATCCCTCTCACAGACTCACTCCCTCACTTGCACGCACACACACACACACACACACACACAGGAGGTGAGGTTAGAAGGGATGTGAGGAGAGGTGTGATACTCCGCTGAGAGGAAGTGATGTTCATGTTGAAACAGGCAAAGAGAGGAAGCTAGAAAAGAGAGGGGAGGTGAAGAGAGAAAAAGACGAGAGGGAGGGGGGATGTGTCAAGCGAGCATGCTAACACCAAACCTGTTCCATTCCTTCCCCTGGTAATACATAGTCTGTATACTAGATTCAGAATAATCCATATATCATATAAATAAGCAATAGGTCATGTTTATAAAACCGAAAACACATGATCAATATTTTTTTAATTTATATGTTATTTATAATATATATAACATACAAGTAATAAGCATTTACTATACTGTAGATGGCTGCATTACAATGCAATTACAGGGATCTCATAGGGGCAGTATTTAAATGTAATTTCAGATAACAGTTGAACATTTAAACACACATGCAGTAGTATGTGACTGTCTAAATGTGAATGAAGCCGTGGCCAAGAGTTCCGTTAGCCTGTTCCAGATATCTAACTATTCCAACCAGCCATGCTAGTATTTGGTGATGATGCATGCCATTAAGGAAAAGCGAGAGAGAGTTTATATACACTCTTGAAACGCCTATGGATAATAAATTGTCTCTGTTCCACTACACTTTCCACTGCTTTCATTGAATTTTTAAAAGTGAACTGTAACTGTAACTAATTTCTGAGTCACACACACACACACACATGCACAGTAGTGTTAACAGTAGTCCAAGCAGGAATTGTACCATTCTATTAGTGTTCTATAATGTCAGCACTTCAGAACATCCCTGTCAGATCAAGTGGATGATTTTTGTCTGTCAGCACAAAAAACTTCTCCTGAACTCAGCATATCTGAGAGTAGAGAAAGAGTGATAGAGAGAGAGTTCTGCTGTGTACATGGATTTGAATGCAATAGAACTGGAAAAAAGACAGTGTGACGACAATGGTTCAATTTGTGGATGTTCTGACAGCCATCATTATTTTTCTGTGTGGATCAGGAAGGCATATAAGGTAGAATTGAGTGAGTGAGAGAGACAAAGAGAGAGGGGGAGAGAGAGCGACCAATAGAAGAACAGAGTGGAACCAAGTGATGACTGTAGTTCAAAGGTTTATACATTGTGCTGCAATAGGTTATAGATAAAACCAGTATATTCAAACCTCAAGACATATCCACATACACATGGACAGTCACTGCATGAAAAGTGGAATTTTCGTCAGTATGCAGCACTGTAGATTGTCGTGAAAGTTCAGGTATACGACTGCACACGGCAATTTGCAGGCAACACCGAAAACTGCTGTGAATTGTCGGAAATTGACGTGGGCCTTGCTTGGCAATCGTCCCCCCATGACCCCCTTCCTCCTAATTCTAGGGGAGCTATACAAATGCAAATCAGGGTAGCAGGGGGAGTCATTATTGGGGAAACTAGATGTACCGCAGAGCGGTACAAAATATGACCGCCGCCCAGTCCAGCACATGTTTTCCACAAAAATAAGTCACGCTGAAAGGAATATATGATTCAAACTGTCTCACTGAATTGCATTATGCACACTCAATTCTCACTGGTATCTGCTAGACAACAAGTACCAAAACATGATTAGTTCATAGATTTCACATGTAATATACATTTTATACAACCCCACCCCCATCTTGCCTGTTCATAATTCTGAGAAATTCTTGAATTGTGTACATGTGTGCGTGTACATGTTTATGTTTATGTGTGTGTGGGTGTGTGTGTGTGCGTGCATGTGTGTGTTTGCCTGTTTATGTGCCTGTGTGTGTGCATGTGCATGCATGCGTACATATGTCTACTGTGTGAGTGTGTCATATGTAGGATTACTGTGAATGTATGTGTGTGCGTGTGTATCTGTTTATGCACATGTGTGCATATGGAATGGGTTTACATGACCCCTGGAGGCAAACATACGCAAAAAAATGGTCCTCCTAAACCCTACGGTTCTCGAGATATTCACAGAAAACTGTGTCTGCCCTACCCTCCTTTCGGGGGGTCCAGTCCAGCGGGGGGGATACAGATCAAAACGAAAACAGGAGGTTCCATGCTATCCATGTGGGGTTACATGCCCAACAAGTTTCGTGTACCCCGGTCTTACAGTGTCCCGGGAATCCTTGACGGAAATTTGGACATGCAAAAAAAAAAAAAAAATCTGACTAAAGCCGCTTCGCTGCGGTCATAATAAGTCCCGACAGGGCAAACCGGACCCCGACGCGCAGCGGATTATTATTTGTTAATAATGACCGGCGTTCTATACATTATCCTGCTTATTACACGGCTACTTGCCAAAAGAAATAATAAACTTCCCATGTTATGACTTTAGCCTACATAGCCTAGCCTATTTGTTACCGTTCATCGTGGCATTTGCTGAGAAACATAGTTCGCAACAACACACGTTGAACTTGAATCAAACATTCTTTAGAACACAGCTGATCAACCGTCTGCTTTCACTTTTGAATGAAGTTCCAGTTCTTGCGTAGTGATATACCTGAAGTAGAAGCACAAACTCCGTTGCCATTGACAGCGATAATTGCATGTTTGCAGCGGTAATTACATGAAAATATTTTACCGTAGAACTTTGGGAAAGCCCATTCAAGTCAATGGAGCATTTTACTTGCCTTGTGAAGAGCCGTGTAAGGGACTGTACGATATTTAGCGGGGGGTCGCCAGACGATCGGGTTAAAAATGTTCTGCCTGGCCCTCCCCCCTGGTCAAATTTGTTTTTCCAGGGGCCTCCCCCCGGCTCAAAAAAATTCTCCTAGGCCCTCCCCCCTACGTGAATCAAATAAAACTGGTCGAAAAATTACGTTTACACGGTTAAAACGGCCAGCAAATGTCATAAGCACACATACACACACACGGGGCTACAAACCAGTGTTGCGCGGGTTTGGTCACAAGTGGCCCGCGGTCGCCCGATATTTTAATCAACCCGACCGCAACTCGGACCCGCTTATTTACAAAATGTGTGCTTTTGGTTATAGCCTGCATGCAGTAGTCCATTTCTGTAAAACAAACGAATTTATTTGCGAAACTTTATGCAGTAGAACTACACGCAGGCATGCAGGACATAATGTTTGCGCAGGAGAGAGAATGAGAATAAGAGCGCAAGCACGCACGCAACCACCAAGGATTAGAACACTAGGATAAGATTTGGCCATGGACATACTTCTTTCGAAAATAGAAATGGGGAGGCAAGGTAGGCAAGAGAGATACATTGCTGGTCAAAACGTTAGCGTAAGAACTGGTTTAAAATGCTAAATGAAGCACAAAGCTTTACTAAAGCACATCCACTGTTTAAAGTCACAAACACAACGAACTAAGGTAACTTTTATGCATGCGCGAACCTATAGGCCTACATACCGGTAGATATGGCTGTGTAGTCTGTGCCATAAGATTTATTCATGCAGGCTGCCCGTTTCGGCTGTCATACTTTTAAATGGCTTCGCAAGAAGTAGGCCTACATAGACCATAACTTGTACTACTGTCATCTTCTTTAAGAACTTTTCCCAATATTTCCCATAGCCTATATCGCTTTTCCTGAAGGGGTGTCTTTATTATTTTAACTCGCGTCTTCAGCTTCTTTACTGTTGACTTACTGTATTGATGCTTTACTGTATTGATGCTAGCTTTCTCGTGATTATTTGTCTTCGCCTATTTGTAGTAAATATATATTTAATTAATTTTAACTGACCCGCCCGCAAATGACCTGAATATCATTAAAATATTTGGTTTATGACTCATAACCACGGGTGACCTGCAAGCTTACGAGGGGAGTTGTGGGAGATTCAGGTAGGGTTGCGACTTTTTGGACTCGCCCACTCTGTCAAAGATACGCAAATCATGTTTTGGCCTACAAACCTTTTAAAATATTGAAAACGGATCATTGATTAGGGGAAAAAAATATCATGGATCAGGAAAAAATTATTTTCCTCGGCCCTCCCCCCAGAACAAAACATTTCTCCTGGGCCTTCCCCTAAGGCTTAAAAAATTATCTTAGGCCCTCCCCCCCCTGACGACCGGCCCTCCCCCCCCCGGTAAATATCGTACAGTCCCTAATAAGTGTAAGTAAGTGTAAGTATATACTCTTTTTGTCTCTGCATTTATCCCAATTTGTGAATTAGTGAAACACACACAGCACACAGTGAACACACAGTGAGGTGAAGCACACACTAACCCGGAGCAGTGAGCTGCCTGCTACAGCGGCGCTCGGGGAACAGTTAGGGGTTAGGTGCCTTGCTCAAGGGCACTTCAGCCGTGGATGTGGGCATGGGAGAGCAGTGCTCAACCACTTCCTCCACCCACATTTTTCCTACTGGTCGGGGATAGAACCAGCAACCCTTCGATTACAAGCAATTTTTATGTATAAAAATATATATTTTCCCGGTAGTAGGCTAGCGCTTCAGTCTGATACCCGTCTCATTCAAAGCGTTTTCAGAAGAAAACTTTTCCCATTGCCAGTTCGGAGAACAGCCAAAACGTTGCCCCTCCAAAAAAATCTCTCCATGCAAAATACTGTTCTGGTTTCAGAGCAGTTATTCCAGTAAACTGTCTCAATCGCACTCAATCGATATTCTACGATATCCGAGGCAGTCCGCGCACGTTCATCATGTTCAGTCCCATCCACCCCCAGCGCTCATTGGGGTAACCTTCTCCCGGTCTGGCTGTACTCGTTGCTCTGAATGGGTAATCCAGACCAGACGGAGCCTACTCAGTAAGCGCTTTCAGATATAACCTCCGGAGTATAAGCGGAGGTTTGTCAAACGGAGGTCCTACCCCTCGGATGATTCAGATATGTTGCTAACCTGCGGACCTTATACTGACCTTATACCGATGTATGTGTGAACGACATACACGCACATTACAGAATCTCCGTGTGGTTGTCGAGTGAGGGGTGGGGGCTTGTAGAGTTCACAAGATGCGAGACATGACGCAGAATATATGCGGCCGCTGCCTGTCACAGCTGCTATTTGTTTACAAAGTGTAGCCTATGTAGGCTAAAGAAGAGAAATCTATTGTACGTAGGCTAATACTTGAAGTAGGCTAGCCACGTAAGTGCGCACTTGAAATTGACCTACAGTATTTGTATGTGTGCTTCGAATAAACACATTTATCTGTTTTCAACCAGAATTACTTGGCTATAGAACCCCAAATCTGGTTTGCGTTGGAGAGAGCATGCACAAACTTTATGGTAGGCTACCAGCCAATTCAGTAGGCTAACTCAAGACTTCAAGGCCATCATACAACGTTTTTAAGCAACAAACAAACATAACAGTGAAGTTGTTCGTTTTTTCATGGTTTATTTTTTCCAAAAGCATCCTCTCCCCATGTGTCTATTGCATTTATGTAAGGAGCTTGGAACAAAGTTGCGTTTTCTTCGTTTTCATTTTCTCTAGCCATATTTATGCTCAACAAATATCAGCGAGCTCATATGTGAGGTCATGAGAAGGCTATCAATGAACAGAAAACCGTGTTGGCTAACAATTTATTAAATACTCCTGTTATTGTCGTCAACGACGTCGCTGTAGGCTACTGCCTTTTCAGCGCCTTCTGCTTATAATTCAGTCTTTTGAATTCGTTTGGCCTTGCCATGCAGTTGTAGGCTACAACTGGACAGTAGCTCCGTAATGTCTGCATCTTTCCAGGTCGGAGATTTTCTGGACAGCACTATGCCACTCCATCATAACACTGGCATTTAAGTCAGATCTAACCACATGGACGCACAAAATAAACGTCACCAACATGCCCTCTCACTAGGTGTGAATTTTAACCGGTTCAGACACAGCAGATTTACATAATGTCCAGAGGAAATACTAGGTGGGGAGTAGTAGAACAACCAGCTAAATTCGGACTTCCATATGACCGGTTATGTCGTTCAGATATACGGCCCCACCGTTTAACATCGGAAGAACCTCTGGTCTTACACGTATGTCTGAAAGCGCTTAGTGAAGTGGGCGGAGTCCATGGTCTGATCCAGGCTAGACTCTGATGGGTTAGCCATTGCTTCCTGCCATGTAGTTCATAAAATAATTTTAATTTACCGTTTTATTGCCATGGCATCCATTTAAAAAAAATATTTGCCATATGCAGCCGTTTCTACATTTGGCACCATAAATTGAAGCTGATATTTCTTATACTGGTATTGCACTATTCCCACCCTCTTTTCAATTGTATATTGCATCTTGCCTGTGCCTAGCCTGGGAAAAACCCAGACGAACTTCCGGCAAATTTAAGATTTGCTCTCCAAGTCCGTCTGGCCAAGCGCCCATTCTAGATGGCTGCTGCCGCTTGTTTGAAGCTGCTATCACGTTGGTTTTAGACAGGGAGTTAGAAGAAAGTGTCTCGTAACTGCTTTCTTATGTTGGAATGTGCAAGAATGTAGAAAAATGTAAGGGATACCTATGTGATATCTGCAACAGTGGTAAGCTACTGAAAGCTGTTTGATATTCCGTTCATTTATAGGCCTACAGTAGCTGCACATAGCCGACAGAAAACACATATTGATGTGCTATGCTGACTTGTTAAATGTAAGCCAACAATGGTTTATTAAAACATCACAGTCATTTATTTTGTCAGTCATCAAGTTCATTTTCGCCATATCTGGTCATCTTCTTTATCATTAAGGTGTAACGGGCCCCTGCGTTGTGTTCTGTGCGAGTCTGCTTTTCAAGTAAAGAATGGCCATGCACTGGTGTTCTGGTCGCTTTATTCCATCGAAGTGGAGCTGTACACATTGACATAAAACAAGAAACTTGTGACATTCAGTCTTCATACACACGGGATATCAGTAGCCTTTCCTCAGATCAGCAACCGCAGACTCAAACCAGTATGGATAAACTTAACCTACGTGTTATGAACACGCTAGGTCTACATGAGCATTAACGAAATTTACTGTACATAAATTCGTCACTAAAACACACAGCAATGCCACTTACACATTATATAACAACCAGACTAAACACCTTATAACAAAGACATACGCTGAATTCAACATACCTGTACACATTGACATAAAACAAGAAACTTGTGACATTCAGTCTTCATACACACGGGATATCAGTAGCCTGTTAGCAGAGGAAACAGTGTGCTTAATCTAAATGCATCAAATACAAAATCGCACCGTATGTATCTAAGTTTGCTTGTTCACTAACATCACCTACACCCTTATGACTGCATTATAATGCATATATATGGATTTTATAGACTGAAAACAAATGTTCATAATGCGGTTAACAACAAGTATACCTTTCCTCAGATCAGCAACCGCAGACTGAGGAAAAACCGGGGATGCCAACAAAACGAAACTTAGTCTCTTAAAGGGGCAGTACAGGTTAACATGCTCTAAAACTAATACAGAGAAACAAAAATAAATCAGGATTTGGTGAAGGTTCATGAAGCTATTGCAAATAAAATATGAAATAAAGTTTTATTTTTTTTAACTCCGTTACAAAGGCTACACCGTTTCAACCAGAAACTCAGAATGCTTAAAAAATGAAATAGGCCTAGGCTAGCCTAAACACATTGCAACATTGAGAGTTTTTATGGGAAGAACATGATTTACAGACCACTAGCTGCATTAAAGGTGCTCTAAGCGATGCTGAGTAACGTCACTTCTGTTAATGTTCAAACAAAACAGAAAGCTAGCTCGCTACTTCCTCCCCTCCCTCCCGTGCAATTGAAACTCTCCTAAATGCGCATCTTGTCTGTGATTTGCTGGAAGGTTGTTTTTGTTGCCTGGGCTGTCCACAGAGATCGTGTTTTTTTTACAGTGTATTCAGGACACAGGCGGCTAGCGGATGGTGAGGTGATGTTTGCTGTAAGTGACATAAAATGTTTAGCCTAAAAAACGCGTGGCTACACTTCAGTGTTTGCCTGAAACAATTCCGGCATAATTGCTTTGAATGTTTCAGTCTCGTCCCCCATGCCTGCTTTATTCGGCCGGCCAGAAATGACAAATGAAACAAAATGCTCGTTTGAACGTGAACTGTTTTGTTCAGAGCTGAAAATGCAATTGTGTTTGACAGAGGGCAGATGTAGGTTGCTAGTGACAAAATATTAGCTTTCAGTGCGGTACGATGTCTTAGTAAATTAAACTGTTTAATTCTTCCTGGTTGTCCACAGAGCTTATACGCAGGGTTCCTACACATTTTCCATTTCAAAATTCAATACTTATTCCATACTCAAATGTTCAAACTTCTCGGTAGATTTTTCTGACCGTATTCTAGATATTGTCAATGGAGTGTTCTACTAGCATTGTGAAGAGCTGTATAATAATGTTTATTATTAACTTGTTAGCCCTTAGAAAACACTTGCCCATTGTTGGATACTTTTTGATGTGGAAGTGCTGTGTTGGAAGGTGCACTCACATTTGAAACACCATACTACATATGTTGGAGACTAGTGCACTGCTGGCAGAGGCCTCAGAAATCACCGTAAACAGTATTATTTGTTTGCAATAACAGTTTATCAGATAATGCAGTATCCATGTCTTGGTAACTTTTACAAAATCAAAACAGTCTACCAGTGTTTTAGCCGAAAATAGCAGAGCTAGGTATAGGGCACGTGCATAGAACTGGGCTTTTCGATTTGGTTTTGGTACCAGGGTCCCCTTGTGGGAGAGATTTTTTTTTGAGGACCCCCATTCAATTGTATCTTGAGGATGTGGACTGACATCTTAAGCTACACAACAGTAGGAATGGTTTATTATGACCTGAGTGGAGTGATTAGTACTGTAGATGCAATAGTCTGGAAACACAAATATTTCTCCATACCCTTGTTTCTTTTTTCCATACTTATCCAGACCTGGAAATTACTAAAATCAAATTCCATACTTTTCCAGGTTTTCCATACTGCGTAGGAACCCTGTATACGGCTCTGGGTCCAGTTCCCCGAAAGCATCGTAAGCCTAATAGCATTTCCCCTTAAGAGCATTTTAAGAGAAGTGCACGCGCGTTCATGCTACGAGTATGTTTGGGAAACAGTCGGAAAAACCAAACTAATGATTGTAAGATGAATCGCAGAAAAGCCTCGTAAGAGCGTTTCTGGGCCCTGGTCTAAAAGTAAAATGTCCACACCTCACAGTTAAACTGGTGTTAAGTATTTTCTGAATTTCATGCATCACAAAGACGTTGAATGTATAAATTGAATGTATTTAATTAGTGTAAGAGGCATGTTAGTGAGATTGGTATAAATTTGTAATATGAAGGAATACAGCTAGTTTGTCACTTAATAAAAAAGCTTAATGTCAAAATCTGTGAAACGTCTAGGCCTATGTTTTCCATATTACAGATCTAGATCAACATATATCACTACACGGCAGGAACTAATAATTGCTAATTGCATGTGAACCATGTCTGCCCTAGCAGTAAAGTGTTTTAACTAGTTTGATTCAAGTTCAGACAGTGTCTATAGGTCAACAGGTGCACATATAGTCAAAGTTTTCAAAGTTCTAAATGTCTCGTTTTAAATGTCAGGGCCCTCGGAAGTCTACCAATGAAGTGTGGAGATACATTGAGCCTCGTAAATGGTGTTAAACAGTGATTTATTTGCATGGCTAGCCCGATGCCGAAGCACCACCATTGAAAAAGCTGTTGGTAGCATCGGCTAACTAGCGCCAGATTTTGGAGTGCAGGGGACAAGCCGAGATGGGCTATGAGACATACGTTCACACTCGGTATCATGTTTCAACACACTTTAGGTCAATATCACACCGGAATTCTCCTTTAAGCTCTTATTATAAAATGTATATGTATTCTTATCAATAAACATGTGATAAATTGTGTACAGAAGTCATACAGAAAAACTATGTTTTTTTTTAAACATAATTGTGTGGATTTACATATAAGGCATAAACATTTTAAACTGCAACATATAATTAAAAACTACAAACACTACATGGAGCATATAAAGAATATAAAGTTTATCATGCACTTATCACCCCGAGAGAAGAAATACTCTTTTCTGATTGGCTGTTGGGGTGGCTATTAATTCTGAATAACAGGACACCGTTCCATATCAATGCTTATGAATGGTAACTATAACAACCATAGTAGGACTACGGTTGCAGGCTTCGCAACAATGGAATCAACTGTAAACAAGCTAACTGTCCATGCTATCTGAAGTTGTACAACAAGCTGAACTTGAGCTTCTTTTTAAACAAAACCGCGTGTTTCCTTTGCTTTACAGTGGCAACTGGGTGATAAGCGGGATAACGGCCTTCGAGGTGTGTCCAGTTATACGGAATTAATGGACTCGGGTGGAGGCCTCCGCTGCGCGTCGGGTAGTTTTTTGCCCCTCGCCCTCTGGACTAAATTGGACTAAACTGTTTAATGTGTTCCTCCAATACTGTGTAGCGACTTCCCTGCATGTTCCGCCTTAACGAGTAACAGCTGATTGGTAGCCTTTTTCTTGAAGTGATTATATTGGTTGCTGTGAATGTTGTGTGAAAGTTTACTTTCCACACTGGTGCTTGATCCAAGTTTCGCTACCTTCAGTAGCCATTTAGTGGGGGTAGTGGGCATTAGATGTTGTGCTTTTCACGTATGCTGTGATTGTGATTATAAGAAACTTCTGTTATCTCAAATGGGCCTAAGCAGCGGGAGGATTGCTGAGCATAGCATAATCGACGCTCAAACACTTTTGCCCCTGCCTGTTTTCTAGCCTACCACAGCGGACTGAGATGGAGACCATGGGCCAGGATTCCACACGGGGCACCCTTCCATTCTCCAGCTTCGTCCAATTAATCCCCAGGGAGGACTGAGGTGGGGTCAGGAGCTCTAGACTTGTGTGCTGCCATCTTGGGACTGACCTGGACTGCCACGTGGACATGGACTCTATTACATTTTTAGTCTGAAACAAATAAATATATTTTTGTACTAATGTTTAGTCTCTGGCTTCATTGAGGGGTACAGCACGCTCCCCAGCGGTGGTTTAAAGAATAAAAGGGTGTGGCTCTAGCGCCTCCTACCTGTGACACTTACATAACCTATAAATATCATACACAACGTTTACTTTATGTATACTTATTTCTCATAATATAGTTGTATGAGAAAAATGCAAAAGGGGCCACTTTCAGGAGTAAATCATATATTACACATATTAACCTTATATAAAAATGTACTACTGAGGCAGTGGTAAATTCTTTTTTCCAGTTTTTTTTCCGTATGGGCTGGCAGGACGGCAGCACGGCGATGGAGATACAAGTAAATCAATTAAGAAGAAAGTTAAGAAATACAAACTGGAGGAATTGAGGAGCAAACTTGAAACTTTGGGTGTTATTGTTGATGAAGTCAGTCACAAAAACAAAAGGCAGACAAAAAGGGAACTCCTTAAGCTCCTCATCAGGAAACTACAACAGGTGGACCTGGACAGCACTAGACAGGAAATCCATGGCAAAACCATCAAGTTAGCTGAGGAGAGCAAGGAGGGCTTCACTCTGAACGCAGATATTCCTGAGGATGTCCTGAGTCATAAATTATCTGGATGCTTTTCTTGACAAAGAGACGGAAGAAATGGAAACCGAATGAAAAGAGGGAGATTGATGTGACATTCATGAACAACCTTTTGGATGCAGTCGAGAAGATAAATGCAAAGATGGAAAAGAACTGGAGACTGAAGAACGACAGAGGGAACATGATGTGAAAGCTGTACTTGACAGTCTTCTGGGTGAAGTGGATTCAACACTGGGTGAGTAGAAGAAATCAGCTCACAATGAATATGAAAAGTACACTTGAAATCACACTTAATCCTAGCCAGCACTGATGGAGCTCACATTTAAACATCTAAGCTACTCCGTATTGGGTTTATAATAAAACGTTCCCCATATATTTTGCTTCAGAAGGTTTGAGCAGAGAAGAGGAAAAGGAGAAAGTTTTGAGTCAGCGGAGACCAATGGGAGGAGAAGGCAGAAGAGGTCAGTTTCTGGACTGCGAGAGAGGACAAGAGGAATCCTTACTGGTCCATCCCCAGGAGGAGGTTTCGAAGGGTGGACAGCACAATATAGGAGGCCGACTTGTGATGGATTGAAAGGGACTTCAAACAACACCAGTATCATTACATTACTTTTAATGTCTGCTGTTAATTATTAAACACCGTTCATAGATCCGCTGACAAGTCTGATCTTTTAAATTTGTGAAAGTACCATTGTTAGTACTACTTAAGTACATAGATAGTATACACAACTTATAGCAACCTGCTTCTTCAGATGGGGTGTAAAACATATATAGGATAGATACACTTGAGTATCACAATATCATTTTTTGTGATACTGTATGGATTCTTAAGGACACTACAGTAGTTTTATGTGAAACATTCCCCAACCACTAGATAGCAGTATAATAATCCATCTGCAGCCATCTGAGTTTTTCAAGTCAACATAACATCATACACTGAAAAAGGGAAGTAGCCTATAACAGCACACCACCAACATGAGCATTAGCACAAGATATGGGCTCTGTTCAAAACGGTAAAAACTGCTGCCTAACTGGGGAGCGAGCCAGCAAGTGCGGTTCGAAACCTAAAAAAATTTGTTGCCTTCTAAGATATCTTAGATTTCCCGAATACGGTCGTTTTTGAAGGCAGCATCGATGCACACTTCATGCTCCCTATCACCCATAATCCTTTGCAGCAACGTCTGAAACAGCTGTGAAAAGTGACAACTGGCTGCTGAATTGTGTGACATTATTTTGCTTAGATAAACACAAGAAATAAACACCTTACTATCTGATATACCATTGTTGTAACCATTGAAAGCGTCTGGTCTGATAAATGTGCCACCCGTCAAACTAATGTCTACCATTAGCCTGCTAGCTTACGTAAGCTAGTTTAGTTAAACGTTCCAGTTATTGCTAACGTCATACGGTAGTGTTAACCAAAGATTCTAGAGTACTACACTCATTTTTAAAAGATTCATTCAATCCAAAGTCATGTCTAGTGAGACAGCTCTCTATTTAAGGATGGAGGCAGCAGGCAGCTGTCTTCCATTTCGAACAGAACCATGGTCTTGCATGGTACTGCAATATATGAAATGATAACCGTAATGACCACACGCATCCTGTCTCCGCTCACTAAAAAAAAGTGACCCTTTCAGACATTTCCCTTTTCATCTCGCATACCCCCTAGTGGAATTCTGCATACCACCTGTGGTACACGTACCAGTTTGGAAATCCCTGTTGTAGGAGAAACATCTCTTGTGTTGATGATGTAGGTTTCTGACCATATGACACCATGATGGGGTTTCAGGAGAAATTTTCTTATTTTTGGAGGCTCTAAATTATTCAATGCACATCCTCTAAATTTATCTCAAATGGCTGAGGTGGTCTATCAAACTCACACACACAGTAGTCACACAGTCCTTACACACTCATACACTCTTTACATGCTCTCTCTCACTCACTCACACACACACACACACAGATAAGATCTGTGTCCTTGCTTCATCTCCTAAGGGCTTTGTAGCGCTCACAGGAATATTGATACTATGGTCTCATGGTATTCAGCATTCCTTCCACATAACACCCTCAATAAACAAGCAAACACACACACACACACACACACAATCTAATCAGACTGATGAGGAAGGAAAAAGCAGAGCTGACCGACAGAAGAGTTAAGAGGCAAATGTGGTGAAATAAGGAAAGACAGAACCAAATACTGGTAGCAAAACAGCTAACATAAACAGGTACACAGCAAATGCCAAAGTGATATTTTCCCAGAGTCTGAGGTTGTAGAGTATATTTTTTCACACTGTATAAAAAGTATTATGTACATATTACTGGGTATTATGTACACTTGTCAGTGTGTCGTAGCGGTGTTCATTCTTTGTTCATTGTTGGTGCAGAGTTTATTTTTGCTGCACGAACTATCTGGGTGTTTATAATCTGATTGAGTCCGTCTGGTCCGCATGTTACATCATTACGTTGTCAAACGTCTCTCTCTGGAGAAGAAGTCCATTCGAGAAGAAGAGGCTCTCGGCTGCCTGGCTGCATTTGTTTAGTTTGTGTCGTCAATATTAGTTAATATAATCATCCATAATTAAATTTAACGTTTGTGCTAAGAATGGGCTGGGTTAACGAGGTGTTTTGGAATAACGTGAACGTTAACGCTGCCCACATAAGCGACTAGGAAATTTTAGCGCGCCAAGCTATAACCTGACCAAACTATTTTCTAATAAATGTTGGATTTTGCCCGCAATGTTTCAATTAATTTGACGTTCGTGGCGTCAAATATGGAATATTGGTATGGAATTGCTATAAAACTAGTCATGTTTTACTTTTTCTGTAACTAGGTTGACGAAGCTATAGCTAGCCTAGGCTACTGTGAATTGTACAGGTTACTGCTAACGTGAACGTTAACGCTACCCACATAAGCGACTAGCAAATTTTAGCGCGCCAAACTATAACCTGACCAAACTATTTTCTAATAAATGTTGGATTTTGCCCTCAATGTTTCAATTAATTTGACGTTCGTGGTGTCAAATACAAAATATTGGTATGGAATTGCTATAAAACTGGAACTGGATGGAGTCTCCCACTCGGGTTTTCTGCAGCAGGGTAAGGTCCTAAATTATACGAATCTCTTCAATTAAAATGGGAAAGTTTGTCTATTTTTCAGAGTCTGAAATTCCAAGAGGTGAAGCAATCTGTCTTTGAGGGCAGCCAGTAAGTGTAGCTGTGGTAGCGCTAACATTACCGCCATTTTGTACGAAGGAGAGTATTGCATGGTAGACTTTATTCAGAGATGAGTTGGATTGAATGACCAGTGTTCTGCCATTCGCTGTAACAAATGATAGTTAGCAGGTGGCATATATTATTTTAATGAGACATGGATGTTATTACAAATACTGGTTAGTTAGGCTTGTGTTGATGCACTACCAGATGACATACAATTCCCTTGGCCAAAAATGGGTGACTTATGTGATTCTATGTGAATTGAGTTTACAACTGAATTTGCATTTGTACAAATCAGTTGCGAACAAATGCGTTGATGTAGCCCCTATAGACGCCAGGTCAACAGCTATATATAAAACATTTGAAATGCCTTTAAATATTCAGAAAATATCTTCATTAAATGTAAATCAAGATTCGAGATGTGAATAAAGTGGCCATTAATGATTCATACGGCCTCTGTGTATTTATAGCTAAAGAGAAGTTCAGCATCCCCAGTGAGACAAGTGTGTATATTGTGGATGAAACAGGAACAGAGGTTGACGAAGAGGTATTCTGTGATGTTCGTGAGGAGAAGTCAGAGATAATTTGGACTGTTGTTGATTGCCACTCAGGGAATGTATGTATATAGGAAATGTACTGTATTCTTGCTGTGTTTCTACAGTGTCCATCTAACTAAAATGGATAGTCTGGTGGTGCAATGAATATATAAATCCTGCCTTTGCTAAGTTTCTATTTTAGTTTGTTTAATTGTTTCCATCAATATAATAAAAAATAGTTTTAAGTCCTACTCTGAATGCTCCATTAACTTGATGACCTGTTTTTGTTGTTGATTTTGGGGTTTTCTTCTTAGACTCACTTGTACAGTCCTCATGTACAGACACCCTTTCTCCCTCACCGAGTCCTTCATCAAACAGCCACACTTCATCCGTGTCCCTTAAAAGACGGCATACTGATGACACTGTAATAATGTCTCCAAGAATGGATGCTAGTGATGACCATTCCTCACAAGCCAAAGAGGTAAAGTTTTTTTTCTCCTTTGCTTCACGTTGAGTGAATAAGAGATACCAGTATTCAAATTCATCAGTGCTGGCATTTGTCAAGATATGAGTAGTCCAGAGAAATGTGGTGCTTTTATGTAAGGCATACATTAAATGTCCGCAAATAAATGCATTAAATGTTTTACCTCATACCAGTGTCACAGCTACAGTACACTGCTTAGGCTAATTTCTAGTTATCCATATGTTATTTAAAATCATCCAAATTAAACACCCCACTTTGTGTCTTAACTTTCTTTTCCAAGCTTGTTCAAAGACTTAAAGCCAGGAGGTGAGAAAATACTTAGAGAATATAGTCAAACAAAGGAGGTTAAAGATATAGTACGGCGCAAACTGGTCAACATCGTTGTAGCAGCTATGATCGAGAAGTATGGGTAAGCCTTTTTTTCTTTTAATGTCATTAATTTGAGTTACAACAACTTTCTAAAAAATAAACTTTGATGCCAGATCTTTCCAAATAAGGAGTAGTAATTTAAATGTTTGTCTTTCTCAGGAGTGCTCCACCCATGGATGTCAGGACACGCTATGCATTAAACGTCCCACATACTCGATGCACCCGACCAGTAGCGCAACAATGTGACATCACAGAGGCGCCGTAACCATTTATACTCGCGTGTGGTAGTCGCGACACTAGTTGCAATATTCTCCTGAACAGAGGTGTCGCTGTTGTGAAAAGACTAACGCTAACTATGTTACACAGCAGAAGAAGCTGCAGTAAGAAACACTAGTAGCTAGCCTCTGTGATGGTACTTCAGACTTTGGTTGCTACTATTCACAACTACCATCATCATTATCATCTAGTTTCCAAGGTGTGTGCACAGGTAGATAGATAGATAGATGGATATATAGATAGATACTTTAGTCATCCCGAGGGAAATGTTAATAATTTAAACAGTTTAGTTAGCTGGCTAGCTAGCCAACAGCTGGCTGAGTTTGTGTAATTTCCTGAAGTGGAAAGAGATTTTGTTCAGGCCTTAATAGATATCCTTTGTTTGAAAATAAATAGTTTCTATTCTTTCCTTATAATTCCATGTGTTGCAACTCTCACTGGTAACTTTGTTAACTTATCCAGCAAACTATTAAAACTTCACGACTGTAACAAAACACTGCAACCAGAGAATGTCTAATAAGGGGAGAACCTTCACTCTCGGAACTCTTCCGGTGTGGTACTGCATCTAGGGGCGCTCGCGGGCGAGTCCAGAATAAATGGAGGTCTATGGAGCTGTACCCCTCAAAATCCACTTTTCTCTGGATATAATTTTTTTTCAAGTAATTTGAATATTGTATTCGAACGGGGAGGCAAAGACAATACACTTGGTTGAGTATTATATTTTTTAAAGTCACTTAATTGTTCTAAAAAGCCAAACGTGTCAATGACGTCATTCATTAGCATGCTCATAGCATAGCATCAATGCTAGCGTGTTATGGGCAACAACGACCCAACCTGTAAGAAAACGAAAGGACATGACTCCCGGGTTATTTCACTTTTGATTGATAATCCATATCCATTTTGCGAAAAATAAAATAAAATCTGAGGGTTTCAGTTAAATAGGTGAAAACAATAAATGTAGCCATGTAGCTCCATAGGACCCCATGTATTTTGGACTCGCCCGCAATCGCCATCTAGGTGAACTAGGATTAATAGAGAGTGGGGAGGCTCTCCGTAGACGGGCTCTGCTGCAACTCTCGCTTGCCCTCGAACTAGTCCATCTTCCTGTTTCTGCCTTGTCGCGCTCATCTGAAAAAAAATGAGTGGTGCGCTACCGTGTGCTACCCGGTCAAAACCCTGGCGCGCCAGCAAGATCTACGTCATTTTGACGTCACGTTGTCGCGCTACCGGTCGGGTGCGTCGAGTATGTAGAAGCCCTTAGGCATTGTTACCATGTTCCCCTGTTTAAAAGATCCATACTCTGAAAAAGGATATGTGAGTATTTAAGGCTGGTGTTTTATGTTGCTTATGTTATATAACCTATTCAATCTGTGTAAATGTTTTTTATATATGTTTGTCCTATCTATCTATCTTTCTTTCTATGTCTACAGGTGCACTTTTTTGATGCTGAAAGCAATGAGGGGTACATTCCTTGGAAGCTGAAAAACATGCAGCGCAAGCTCAGCAGTGGCAGTAGGAGAAGCAGCTCCAGTAGGGATCCATCAAGCAACTAGAGGTGGATTTTGTTGTTCGTTTACAGTTTGACACAGTTTGCGTCGTTCAGTTCGCCAAGATGATTCGTTCTGAATCGTTCGTTCTTTCGTTCAGTCGCATTTCCGGTAGCCTACAACGTAGTTCAGCTGTGAATCATGAAATGCAGGTTCTCAGCCCCTTTGGTGAAAACGGTCAGCACAACACTGTAATTGTAGCGGCAAATATAGCTGCAACTTTATGATTATGTGTACTTTTAGACAAAACAGCAGTAGCTAATGTGTTCATTCACCTTGACATTACATTGACATATTGAAGGTAAATAGAGTAGACTACGGCTAGATCAGCTAATTTCTTTTTTAAAAATGTGTTCATTCATAAAGGAACAAAGACCCAGTAGGCTATGCCGACAATTTTTTTTGTATGTTGATCTCAAAGGGCCATGTCAACCCATTCCATAACCACTCATTTCATGTACAGCGCCACCTAGTTAAACACAAAAAAGTAAAAATGAGGTGTTGTAATCGCAGGTATCTGTGACCTAACATAGGCAAAACTGCACGAAATTGGAAGTGTAGGATCATTATGACACCCTCTGAATGCATGCCAAGTTTCGTGGAATTCCGTTCATGGGGGGCCACACAATAAATTAATTTATGTTACTATACACCAACTGGCCTGTAGGTGGCCGGAGAGTTTTCTGTGAATATCTCGAGAACCGTAGGGCCTAGGAGGTCCACCTTTTTTTTGTATGTTGGTCTTAAGGGGGCATGTCAACCTATCCCATTACCACTTATTTCATGTATAGCGCCACCTAGTTAAAAATTAAAAAGCAAAACATTAGGTGTTTTCATCACAATATCTCTGGCTGACATGGTCAAAACTGCACGAAATTGAAAGTGTAGGATCATTATGACACCCTCCGAATGCATGCCAAGTTTCGTGGACTTTCGTTCATGGGGGGCCTTACAATAAAATAATGTATGTGTACATTTAGTGACCGTACACCAACAAGGATTCCCGGGACACTGAAAGACCGGGGTACACGAAACTTAGTGGGCATGTAACCCCACATGGATAGCATGGAACCATCGCTTTTCGTTTTGATCTGTAGCCCCCCCGCTGGACTGGAGCCCCCAAAAGGAGGGTAGGGCAGACACAGTTTTCTGTGAATATCTTGAGAACCGTAGGGCCTAGGATGACCAATTTTTTTGCGTATGTTTGCCTCCAGGGGTCATGTAAACCCATTCCATATGCACACATGTGCATAAACAGATACACACGCACACACATACATTCACAGTAATCCTACGTATGACACATACTCACACAGTAGACATATATACGCATGCATGCACATGCACACACACAGGCACATAAACAGGCAAACACACAAGCACATGCACGCACACACATAAACATAAACATGTACACGCACACATGCACACAATTCAAGAATTTCTCAGAATTATGAACAGGCAAGATGGTGGTGGGGTTGTATAAAATGTATATTACATGTGAAATCTATGAACTAATCATGTTTTGGTACTTGTTGTCTAGCAGATACCAGTGAGAATTGAGTGTGCATAATGCAATTCAGTGAGACAGTTAGAATCATATATGCCTTTCAGCGTGACTTATTTTTGGAAAACATGTGCTGGACTGGGCGGCAGTCATATTTTGTACCGTTCTGCGGTACATCTAGTTTTTTATCTTTGACTGATGCACTCAATGAGGAGAGCTACCTGTGTTTTACATAATGTGTAACATTTATTCACATGGCCAGCTCAAAATCACCTATAGGTTTTGACTGAAATGTGTGCCGATATCAATTATTGGGAAAAACATTGTTTGGAGTGGATGGCGGGTGGATTGTTGATGTAGCTGCAGGTGCAGATGACATGAAAACAGCTCATGCATCTAGGATGTTGAAAAAATCGGAGTAGGGGCATGTCTAAATAGAGGCATGTCGTCATAACGGTATGTCGTAACAGAGGGTTGTCGTAATAACTGGATGTCGTAATAAAGGGTGAACCCCTGTTTGTGTACAGAGTTTACTAAAAAGAAAGGTTTTGAACAACTAACTTGGTTTTCCGCTCGCAGCCATCTTGCTAGTCATGAAGTGAGTTGTCCAAAACCTTTCTTTTTAGTAAACTCTGTGTACATACACAATGTTCTTAATGCTCGAGTTATTGTAGAGACCCTGGTAATACTTAGATCAAAAACGACAATACTGTCAATCTTAAGTGGCTCTTTCGAGATAATTATGCTTTTAAACTAAAGTTTAAAAAGACCCTAGGTTGCATTTTGTTGAGTTACGCTTTAAAGAATATTTTGACATGTTGTCTACGTTGTAATATAATATTCTTTCAATTTTTTTAGTCATGCCGCAGCCTTCAGGAGATCCGAGGGTTAGACGAGATGAGGCAGCCCTACATTCTTGCAGTTAGGACGACAAAAAAAAACATTAATGACTTCTACATTGTGGTGGATGGGCAGCTGATTCCCTGCAAGGCTAAGTCGTCACTTTCTGCCTTCGACGAACTTTTCAAAGCACACTATGTGTTGGGCATCTCCTATGACCAGGCTCTGCACAACATGTATACATTTGTCCAGACCACCATTTACAATATTGATGTAGGACTTCAGGATCTCTAGGATCTCAGAGCTAAGATTCTTAATTGAAACAACTGAATGGAATTGAATAAGATACTTTCATGATTTGTGTGCAAATTTATGTTTAACTCTGTTAGAGATCTGGTTCGGCATCTAAAACTTTCCCATGCCTTTTACCCTGGTTAGAAATTTCAGTTGCTATGTGATCAAAATGGGTGTAGTCAAAGGTTCAGCACTTTTTCAGGCTTTAGAAAGCATCTCCACAAAATACACAGAGCTAGCAGTGTAGATCATTGTGACAAAACCTCTTCGTCTTGTTGTCCTGATCAACAAATTGAGCCTTCCTGTGATGCTGTAGAGCAGCCTGAAAGTTCAACAAGCAGTGAAAGGACTAGGCAAAGTACTCAAGAGATGTGTGCATCCCTTATTGGAAAACTTCTGAGCTGTGGTGTAGCAAATACTGTAGTTAAGTCTGTTGTTGACAATTTAGAGGAACTTGTCGATGAGGTTCATACAAATATCAAAGATGATATTCTGAATTTACTTCCTGAGAATGTGAAAGGCAAATTAGACGATTATTTTGAGAACCTGGATAATCCATTCACCAATGTGAACACAGAGACAAAATGGAAAAGATATTATGGTGAGAAATGAGGATTGGTGGAGCCCATTGAGATTGCTTTGGGTGTGCGGTATGACTCAAGAAGAAATCGAACCTCTGGTCTGGAAATCGAACCTATGATCAGGTTCCTGTCACATACAAATTTGTGTATATCTCCTTATTGGAGACTTTAAGGTTTATATTTTCCAACAAAGACGTTTGCAGTTCAGCCTAGTGAGAGAAGTGGCGTCTACCAAGATTTTTGTGATGGTAGTTATTTTAAAAGTCACCCCCTCTTCTCCAACAATAAAAATGCTCCAAATTCAGCTTTTCTTCGATGAGTTTGAGACAGCTTATCCACTTGGATCAAAGCATGGTATCCATAAGACTGGGAGTATCTACTTTGTCCTGAGAAATGTGTCTCCAAAGATAAATTCTGCTCTGAATAATATTCATCTTATTGCACTGTTTCATAGCCAGGATATCAAAAAGTATGGCCTTAATGCAATCTTGGAGCCCCTTGTACGAGACCTAAAATTCTTGAGTGCATGGGAATTAATGTTCCGTTTTCTGATACACCGGTGTATGGAACAGTTGCACAAGTGACTGGGGACAATTTGGGATTGCACACACTACTTGGATATGTAGAGTCCTTTAGTGCCACATATTTTTGCCGCTTTTGTTTAGCAGATAAGGATCACTGCCAAAGGCTTTTCACTGATGATGAGCAGGATTTCATTTTGCGTAACCAATTTCTACATGCTCAACATTGCAGTGACATACAGGATCCCACAGTACCATCATCATCTGGGGTTAAGCGAACTTGCTCACTAAATGATCTGCAATACTTTCATGTCTCTGATAATTATGCAGTCGATCTCATGCATGACATATTAGAAGGGGTGGGGCAGTTTGAGTTGAAGCTGTTGTTTGGGTATCTTTCAGACAACAAAATCATATCTAAACAAAATATCATTGAAAGAGTATATGCCTACAACTATGGGTATCTTGAACGAAATAATCGTCCTAGTAGACTAAATCTGGAGCAAACTGGCAATGGGATTGGTCTAAATACCATTCAATCATTTTGTTTGATTCAGAATTTACCCCTCATATTTGGAGATGTAGTGTCTGAAGGTAATGCACATTGGAGACTGTTGATAACTACTACTACAAATTATTAACATTGTATTTTCACCAGTCATTACACAGGGTATGACAACATGCCTTAAGTATCTCATTATTGATCATCATAGGTTGTTCAAAGAACTGTATCCACATCGCAACTTAATTCCAAAGCAACACTTTATGATTCACTACCCCAGAGCTATTCGGAAAATTGGCCTCCTTGTTCACTTTTGAGGTATGAGATTCGAAGCTAAACATAGTTTTTTTAAGACCACTGTTAAAAATTTCAAAAATATAACCAAGTCTTTAGCCCAAAAACATCAGATGGCAATTGCATATCATTGGGAATCAATGCCTTTAAAAAGCATTGATTGTGGACCAGCAAAAACAGTTCCAGTTGTTGACTTAAAAAATGGTGACATGATTGCCGACAGTCTGCATGTTGATATGAACTGTGAAGTTGATGTGGTCTCCTGGATCACATGTTATGGGGCAGAGTATCGCCCTGGTCTTGTTTGTTCCAAAGTAGAAGATGGGATGCCAGTATTTAGACAAATAAGTGACATTGTGATCTTTGCAGGGAAATATTTTCTTGCTATACAGGATTTTGAGACTCTTGGTTTTTGTGAACATCTTCATTCCTATCATGTTATTGAGGGAAATGGGTATGATGCATCTCCCCTTAAAGTTGATGAGTTGCGGTTTTTCAAACCATTTGACTTGCAGACAACATATGGTTTTGATAGGAATGACCAGTATGTGGTTCCCGTGCATGTGTTCTTGTAAATTGACTGAACATGTACCTTGAACATGTTTATTTGTATGTGTGTTTCATGTAATGTTATTTGTGTGTGTGTGTTATGTAATGTTGTAATGTTTTTCAACTGATTCAAGCATTGTAATGCTAATATATACTGTTTGATACAGTTTTTCACAGACTCTCCTTGGAGTTGTTGAGTTGACCATTTGACTTGCAGTTATCATGGTTTTGATGAATGACCTGTGTGTTCTGATAAATTGATTGAACATGTACCATGCAAAAGTTTTATTTATGTGTGTGTCATGTAATGTAATGTTGTTGCTGTATTGTCTTTAACTGATGCAAGCATTGTAATGCTTTTTTGATACTGTTGTCTTTTAAAATAAAATATGTTGAAAAATATTGAGTTCTAAACCTCTAACTACTTATAGTCATAGGTGTTAAAGGTTATTTTAGTGAGTGTATACAAACAGAATTTTGCATAATATCTGCAAAAGAGTAAGTTGTACTCTGAAAATCAGTGTGTCTATATTTTGATGCTACAGTAAATATTATCTTTAAAGTGGTACATTTTACCCCATCAAGTGCCAAAAGGACACTGAATCAGAGTTTAATTTTACTATTTTAGTGTTGCAGAACTTAATATTGCAGGTGTTGAAGTTAGACAAAGTAGAGTTAAATGATGCCTATGAACGAGTTTATTTAAACACTTTAAAGTGGTACATTTTACCCCATCAAGTGCCAAAAGGACACTGAATCAGAGTTTAATTTGACTATTTTAGTGTTGCAGAACTTACTATTGCAGGTGTTGAAGTTACACAAAGTAGAATTAAATGATGCCTATGAATGAGTTTATTTAAACACGTGTGGTGTTAGAAATTAAACTCTGTCATAGTGTTAATATTTTAACTCCAGTGTCCAGTGTTGGGAGAACACTGGACACTTGGACCCATATATACACTGAAACGGGTGTAAAATGTACTCCTATATATATTAAATTGGAGAGTATAATTTACACTGTCCAATTTGCTGTGTAGGTTATTTCAGAATCAAGCACCTTATAAAAGGTCAGATTATTTTTTTGATGCCCAACATTTCCATGAATGCACAAAGCATCCAAAAACTGATGTTCCAGACATCCACTGCATGCATGCCTGTTTAGACTAAGCCATGTTTCACTTGTTTGTTCAGTTTCAGTCTGTTTAAGGTAGATTCCATTACTGTTTCAAAGCTGCAGATCTTGTTATTTACCCTCACAATCCAAGCCTCGCTGGAAGATAGATGAACGCACAGTTCCTTCCTTTTCTCAAATTTAAGAAATCCTGTGATTTATAGCCAGCAGAAAGACACATAACACAAAGTCTCTCTCACACACACACTGGTGGAGAGAGAGAGAGTTAATGAAGAGACATAACTCATCCTCAGTGTGCCAGGCCTTCCTGAAAGCGGTCTAACGGATGTGATGTATAGTCAGCTTAGTGGAAAACACCCTCTCCTCTTAGACTGCTACACAGGTGCCTTTGGTGAACAAAATCTTTCGAGGGGTCTTGCAGACACAACTGTGGGATGTGAATCATGATGTCATTTAAACATACTCACAATCTGAGATAAATATGTCAAGAGCATCTTATAAACATTCTCACAACATAGTCTTTACAAAAGACATACTGTACATGTTCATGACGTAACAATTGGCCTCATAGACATGGGTAACGACACACACACACACAAACGCACACAATGCACAAAGAACACACATGTGTATACAGTACACATCCGAGGCTTAATTTACAACCAGAACAAACAAAGAACAAGCAAATACACAATGAGAAATATATCCCCATTCCTTGCAGATTCAACCAATGTATTCTGAGGCAGCAAATAGCTTTCACAGCTTTGCATTAACAACACTGTTTACATGTCTCTTAGTTTTGTGTTGACAGCTGTGTTTTTTTTTTTACGCAATCTCTGCCTCCGCAATGAGAAAACACTCTCTCACACACACACAGAGTAACTCCTGCAGTGACGGCGGCAGTACAGGTGTGTGTGTGTGTGTGAGAGACAGAGAGAGAGACTGAGAGAGATGGAGGGCAAAGGGAATGAAACTTGGGAGTTTCTCAATTGATATACTGTTACCTGTTAAATATTCATTAGCATGAAGAGCCTCTTGGTGTGGCAAAACAGGTCTGACACTTGAGTTGTCTGCCAGAGAGATAGAGAAAGAATTGGGAGACATCATCTCTCTATCGCTTCTCCTCTTCACACATGTACATATTCTCCCCAGGCTTTCTTTTTCTTTATTGTCTCCTTCTGCACACACACACACACACACATTCCAAAACAATACAAAAGAAGCTCTTCACAATCTTGACAACACAGTGAAAAGGCTGCCGGTCTCCTCTGATGGCTGGAAGTGATAGCATAGTGCAGGCTGAAAGGTATTCATTTCAAGGCCACAGAGCCGATCGGAGGAAACAGATCCAGGAGAAGAGGACAGGAGGCTTTGAATGTGGCCCTGCCAGCAAGACTATCAGCCCCAGATTTGGATCTGATCAGAAGCTTGCTGTTGTGCTGCTGTGAAGTCCCCATTAAGGAGCTTAGGTCAGAAAACACAAACAACAACAACACAAACATGCACACACTTCTACACACACATACGTATACACACTTCTACACACTGAATGGTGTTTTATGCCCCCAATGTAGTCTTCCAGGCAGCGCTGCCACCGCTGACTTAAAGGCACCTAATCCTAAACCTAACCCCAACCCTAACCCTAGTGCCTTCCAGGCAGCGCTGCCTTGAAGACAACGTTGGGGGCATAAAACACCAAGAAACCTGCACACACACACACTCAAGAATCACATCCACATGCACACCACTGCAAGAGACCATGGAGCATAGGGCGTCTTCTTTAGTCATTATCCCCTCATAATATGCACCTAGGCGCGTGAGTCAGTGAACATGTTTTTGCATGGCAATGAAGAGACGCATGCATGGGGATGGACGGACAGAGGTCACGCATGTGAATGAGTGACCGGGAAACTAAAGAAGATTGAAAGTAGTGCAGCAGCTGAAGAAGAGCATGGGGAAAGAGAGATGGTGTCTGTGTGACCAGGTTGAAGTAGCAGCAGCACGTTGAGGGTGACCTGCAGATATTATTTTTGATGCCTGCGGTGTTGACGTACTGTGCATGTGTGTGTGTGGATGGATAAGTTTGTAAATGACCAGCGTGTGTGAGACATAGCAGCCCCACAGGTCATCATATGGAGAGGAATAGTGTGTGTCTGTGTGAATATAAACAGCATGAGCCAAAGCAGCTTTCACAAACTCATCATACATGCAGAGACTTAGGTGTGAAAGGGGGGAGGTGGGTTGTTTTTTCTATCCACAAGGCTGTGGCTACTTGCTAAGAGGTCAAGGACAGATGACCAATTTTGCTCCAAACCGCTGCCTTGCTGGAGGCATGGTGCTGCAGGTTTTCCTCTTAAGGACGGAGGTCCTCACATACCCCCAGTGGTTCACCTCAGAGCGGTTCATCAACATTATAGAATCCAACAGCCCTGCTGCTCAACATGATACAAAAAAGAAGTCATATGAGAAAATCGCCTGACAGAAAAGTGTGGCACGAGTCATGAAAATCTCAAAAGGAAAAGAGGGGGGAGATAAGAGAGGAGTGAGAAATGTCAAAAAAGTGAAATAGTATGCATCCACATATGTGTGTGAGAGAGAAAGAGTGAATGATAGATAAAGAAAATTGGAAAGAGAGATAAGTGAAAGCCCTCTTGTGATTTGCATGTGTGTAGAAGAGAAGCACTTAATGCAGAGGCACAGTGCCGGATGTTCCTCTCTCCCTCTCTCATCTGTCGGACTGCTCTTTAGCAGCACTATGGTGCTGAAGCAGAGGGATAAAGGAACTTATTAACCTCTGCAACGCACTCAATTAAACAGGCACACTTCACTTCTGCTTGTTCATCAGATGAAAGAGAGAGGGGGATGAGGAAGAGAAGGTAATGGAGGAGGATAAGAGGAAAGGGTAGTGTACTGTACATGTGAGTGTGTGTATGTGTGTGTGTGAATGAGAGAGGACAGCGGGCACATGTCTCTTATCATACACTGAATGTCGCTGTGTGCATTCTCAATCCCCCCTCTCTTACTCTTTTTTCTCATTTCAATTGGACAGTGGTTCTCTTCCTTTCATGTTCCTCTTCCCCGGCTCCAACCCACTTCACTCGGAGCTTTAGACCATGTTGCTCTCCCATTTCACATTTTTTTCTCTGCTCTTCTCTTCCATATCAGCCCATGTTGCTTTCTTATTTTTCTGTCAGTTTCTTCTCCTTATCTCATCTATATATTACTTTTCCCTTTTGTTCCTTTGGCTATCGGGCAGCCATTAAAGCATCAGTGACAGGAAGTCCAAGCCACAGAGAGTCCCAAAACAGGATACCGGTAATAATAATAACTAGATGTACCGCAGAGCGGTACAAAATACAACCGCTGCCCAGTCCAGCGCATTTTTTCCACAAAAATAAGTCATGCTTGTCAAATTGTGTTTATTTCCTACTTTGTTCATTTTTTTGTCTTTGTAATTGAGTGTGGTTGTTTTTGTGTATATGTGTGCTTCTGTGTGTGTGTGTGCCTGCATACGTTTGTGTGTGTTTGTGTATGAAGGTGTGTTTGTATGTGTGGGTGCATGTGTATGAGGGTGTGTGCATGTGTAGTGTGTGTGTGTGTTTACGTTTCTTTGTGTATGTGTTTTTATGTGTGTGTGTCTTTACTGTATGTATTTGTACATAAATAAAGCAAATCAGGGAACCACCTACTCTTTGTGATAAGTGCCATGGGATCTTTAACAACCATGGTGAGTCAGGACCTCAATTTAACATTCAGGCAAAGGAAAACATATCCTGCAGTAGTCTCCCTGTCACTGCAATTGGGCATTGGGATTGATATTTGTTTGAAGGCTTTTGGCCACAGGGAAGAGTGCCACCTACTGGCCAGCCACCAACACCACTTCCAGCAGGAACCTACTCTTCCAAGGAGGTCTCTTATCTAAGTACTAACTAAGCCTAGCCTGGCGAGCCAGACCCACATTAAAATGTAGGGTCTGGGCACTCACCGTTCGCAGTGCTCAGTCCGAGGGTCGGGATAATCAGTTGTCTTTCAAATTCCCTCTGCACGCAATAGGATATTTGTTTTCAAGTAGCAGGGAATTCAAGCCAAACTTGTAACTCTGCCATCAATCATTATGTTAAGCCCAACAAACGACTGTATACACGATTTCAATGCCAGATTTAGTTTCGATTTCTAGAGCTCACAAGTCAACGGAGAGTTGCTAGACTAGCCCTGGCAGCAAATGTAATTTGCTGCCGCTAGGGGCGCGTCTAGATTTCTAGGCTAAACTAAGCCTGCTTAGCTTCAGTAATTCAGCAAAGTCAGGGTATCTGCTGGTCTGGCTGCTGGCTAAAAACAAAAGGTGAAAGGCATATATGATTCTAACTGTCTCACTGAATTGCATTATGCACACTCAATTCTCACTGGTATCTGCTAGACAACAAGTACCAAAACATGATTAGTTCATAGACTTCACATGTAAAATACATTTTATACAACCCCACCCCCATCTTGCCTATTCATAATTCTGAGAAATTCTTGAATTGTGTGCATGTGTGCGTGTTTATATTTATGTGTGTGTGTGCGTGCATGTGCTTGTGTGTGTGCGCATGTGCCTGTGTGTGCACCTGTGTGTGTGTGCATGCATGCGTACATATGTCTACTGTGTGTGTATGTGTCATACGTATGATTACTGTGAATGTATGTGTGTGCGCGTGTTTATCTGTTTATGCACATGTGTGCGTATGGAATGGGTTAACATTATGAGGGACCCTTTAGGACATTATTCAGAATTACCTCTCACTAGGGGTGGGCGATATGGACAAAAAATAATATCTCGATATTTTTTGTGATTTTGAAGATAACAATAATTAGTTATTAGTTTTTGTTAAAGTCTGAGTTACTTTACAGCTCACGTAGGCTAGCATTCCAAGTTACAGAATAGAAACTAATGCGTTAGCTTATGGCTAATGTATATGATAAATCCCATAGAGATGCTAACGGTTAGCATAATCGGTAGATATTAGATAGATATAACATAGATATTTAGAGCGAACTTCAGTCCATTTACAAAAGAGTAACATGAGAATAGTTATTTGTTTACAACTGACTATTAAAATACTCAAAGACTAATGTTTTATACCGTGTAGGAAAAACTGTCTCATCAATGCTACTTGAACAGAAGTAGCAGCATAAAATCCCAAGTAGGCTACTCTCGCTGAACAAAATAAACATTAGGCTGAGTGGGACAACGTTGTGACTCACTAGTAATCACGTGACACTTGCTCTGCTGCACTTCTCCTGGGAATGTATGAGTCTTCAGTGCGTGATTTTGAGTGCTTTTTCCCCATAAGTAATTTAAATACTCGATAATGTCAATTTGCACATCGTTAAAACAACAATCACGGTATTATCGCAGACGATATATATCGCCCACCCCTACCTCTCACACGCTATACTGAAACCTCTCACACACTATACTGAAACCTCTCACACGCACAAGTGAAATGCTCTCATATACACAACTGAAACGCTTTCACACACATGTGAAACCTCTCACACATTATACTGAAACCTCTCACACACACTATACTGAAACCTCTCGCACACTATACTGAATCCTCTCACACGCATGAGTGAAACGCTCTCATATACACAACTGAAACGCTTTCATACACACATGTGAAACCTCTCACACACTATACTGAAACCTCTCACACGCTATACTGAAACCTTTCACATGCACGAGTGAAACGCTGTCATATACACAACTGAAACGCTTTCATACACACATGTGAAACCTCTCACATATTATAGCCTACTGAAAACCTCTCATACACACTAGTGAACTGCTTTCAGACACAACTGGTTTCATATGTGTATGTGTAAGCGTTTCAGTTGTTTTTATGAGAGCATTTCAGTAGTGTGTGTGAGAGGATTTCATATATGTGTGTGAGAGGATTTCATGTGTGTGAGAGGATTTCACTTGAATAGGAAGGTGTTTTCGTCAAACAGGAAGAGCGTCATTGCGCGCATCCAATAGGAAGTTGAGCACGTTTCGTGGGAAAGGGTCTACTGTGTCGCTATCATTGAATGGCTGACCATGTCAAATCAAACTTCAAGCAACAACCTTACTGAAGCAACTGCCTTATTAAGCACTATATTGTCTTCAGCAGACACTATAAGAAGTGTAACCAGACCTCTAACAACTCAACAAGCAGTTTCTACTCCAACGGTGGACGCAACCATTTCCTCCCTGTTCCCTTCCCGCCCCCGGACCATGGAAGCACTAGCCGGAGTTCCGCGATTATCCGCACCCCGCTATGAAACACGGTGCTTTTCCGCATGGAGAAACGGAGGGACACGGAGAACAAGGTTAATATTTGCTTTCACATAATTGATACTCAGAATTATGTGCATTAGCAGCCAAATTTGCCTACAATATCCTGCTGTTTAGGCTAGCTAGTGTTTGCAAAGATTTATCGTTAACGTTAGCTCGGGTCAAGGGGGAATTTAGCCTGCTAGCTGCTAGCAGCTCCTCTTGGACGAAATGGGTTGGCGAAAAGCCGCGAAAGACAGGGAAAAAATCTTCCAATCAAGGGATACCCTAGTAGTAGGCTAGAATATGGGTGGGAATTGATACGTTTTTTTTTCAATACCAATACATGATATTGTCATGTTCCAGGTGGTTCACAGAGTGCAAGGTCCTTTTGTGAGGTATTTGTCAGGGTTATGATTAGTTGTTCCTGTTTTGTACTTTTACGTTTTAAAATGTAGCTTTGTGTTTCTGTGCTTCTCGTTATTCAGTCACTATGTGTATCAGTTTTCTCTGTATTTTTTTCTCTGCTTTTTTTTATGTGTCCTAAAAAAACTCTAAGAATGAGACAGCATACCGTGTTTCTTAAAGAACAAGTTTACACTTAAAGCCTTGTTTTCAGATCGTTTATAATAAAATACAATGGTTAAGATTGACGTTCCAGACCGTTTCCAGTTTCAAACTTAACCAATGTATTTCATCATAACAGACCTGAAGCTTTCCTTTAAGTAAGGGATAATGCAGTGTTTCCCATACATTGACTTATTTGTGGCGGCCCACCACAATATCAACATTGACCACCACACAATGATTTTCCATGTTGTACTATTTAAATTGGATGGAATTCTTTCATTGTAGAGCTATGTGCACCTTTGTGCAGCCTCTCCTTGTCTCTCAACGGACCTACATGCACGTTTAAAGTAAACATTAACAATCTTGCAAGGCATAGAAGACAACTGACTAAACGGTGCTTAAATATGGTTAGCAGCATCATAACCCCACTGTTCTAATTTGTTATAAAGTTAATTCTGCAAACCTACCACCACAAATAGAATTCAATTCTGTGGGAATTGGGGGACGCTTCGCATCGGGGTCCTGTTCGCCCTGTTGGTACTTATTTTCAGATAATGGCCAGCGTTCTATACATTATCACACTTATTATATGGCTACTTGCCAAAATGACGAGGGAAAACTTCACACTAACGTCTTTAAAATTGAGTGTGTAACTGTTTCGTGGCTTCTGCAGTTTAAGAAATAGTTCGCAACGCCACTTGAACTTGAAACATGCTATAGAACACAACTAGAGATGCACGATATATCGGCGGCCGATATATTAGTTACGGAGCCCTCCGGGTGACATGGGTTTAAAAAAAAAAAAAAAGTAATGGGGAAAAAAAACATGAAGAAGAAAAAAAAAACGATGCACTTTGCGGGATCTCATTGCGGGATCTCGCAAAAAGTTTTGCGAGATCCCGCAAAACTTTTGCGAGATCTCGCAAAACTTTTTTTTCTACTTTTGGAACTTGCTGGGCTTCCTACTTGACCCCAATAGTCCCACAAACCACTACCGCCAGATGGCAATCGTATCATGATAGCCTACTATGATTGCTCTATCACTGTTGCGTGTTGTGGGTTTTCTGGACACATTACATAGGCCTATGACACGGGAGGGAGAGGGAGACACCTGCGTGCAGACACGCACACACACAGGCGCGTAGCAAGCGTGGGGGATGTGGGTGTTATAACGTACACAGTTTTGCTGGAACACGATTCTATCCCCCACACTTTTTGTCAGATTAAATTGAAAGTAAAATATGGAAATAAACGCTCCCGTAAAGAGTTGGAACCGTATCTATAATGCACACACAGAGACACAAATAGGTCTGTTGATTTGATTGAACGGTCTTTCAAGGCTATGCTGCTGCTTGGGTCTGCATTGTAACGTCTGCAGTGAGCAGATTTCAGATAGAATTGAAATGATAATTGTCACCGCATTATGCTAATTTAGTAAACCAAAATTCACTGTCTGACTGACAGTTTTTGTCACAATGCAGGGAGTCAAAGTGAAAGCGGGGTGCGTGCACCAAGGCACCTGTTTCTGGAGGAAAACCTTTGGCTACTGTTCTCAGAGCATTATGCTTTCTCTGCCTATGATCTGCAGCTTTTCTCAAACTATGGGCCTCCTCAACAATTAACCTACTACTGCTCCAGGTAGCCGCGAAATTAAGTTATGCCCGGTGCTTCACACGTCTTCTCATTTGCAGCATACTTATTCATTTGGTGTCATCAACTATGTAGACATAGCCCAGTCAGCACACATACAGTACGTCTCCAAGACGCTTGGAAAGGAACAGCTTAATTACATCGCGTTCCATTTAGAACGTCTTATTTGATCGATCTTACAAACGGCGGCGTCAAGACACATTTGAGTTCTACATCGGAGATAGAACGCTTATGATCGCTCATGCAATGTGTGCGTCTCTGCAGCAAGTGAAACTGGAGGTAACGTGGGCTAGAAGCAACAATAGTTTAAACAACAACGTGGCTTCCTGTAACTATCAATGGAAAAATGCATAGAAACTGCTAATCATAATTTTTAAATTGACATTAATTAAGCTGGCTATATGCAACACAATTTATATATATTCCCTTTGCATATGTTTGGGTAGACTTCAAACGTTTTTGAATTTGAGCTTACAGTTCTGTGTCTTTTACATTTATTTAATAGGTATTAGTGATACCTCGAAATTAGGCTGCTGTCTGTTAGGTAATTTATTGTAGCCTGCTGTGTGTGCGTGTCTGCACGCAGGTGTCTCCCTCTCCCTCCCGTGTCATAGGCCTATGTAATGTGTCCAGAAAACCCACAACACGCAACAGTGATAGAGCAATCATAGTATCATGATACGATTGCCATCTGGCGGTAGTGGTTTGTGGGCCTATTGGGGTCAAGTAGGAAGCCCAGCAAGTTCCAAAAGTAGAAGATCCCGCAATGAGATCCCGCAAAAGTGCATTGTTTTTTTTTCCCCATTATTTTTATTTTAATTTTTTTTTAACCCATGTTTTTTCCCCCCATGTCACCCGGAGGGCTCCGTAATTAGTGGCCGATAAGTGCAAAAAATAAAATATTATTATACCGATATCGTAATTTCGGCCGATAATTTAAGCCGATATTATTGGTATTAAGGTGTAATTTCCCTCCAACTTTTCTTTCCGGTGTAACTTCATAGGCCCGTTGCCTGGCTACACTAAACTTTTTGAGCATGCTGCATTCGTTAATATAGACTAACCATGTCAGCGGTGTGGAACTACTTCACCATATCAAAAGATGATAGTAGAGTTGCTGTGTGCAATAAATGTTCGTCGGAGGTACAACGAGGAGGAAACAAGGCAAAGAGCTTCAACACCACTAATCTTATCAGCCATCTGAAAACTCGTCACAGCCAAGACGTGTTCAAAGAATATGAAGCTACCATGACCAAGAAAACTAAACCTGCAGGAGGTAATACTATAGTCACTCCAATATCTGAGGCTTTTGAGAAAGTCAAAAAATTTGTCAAAGATAGCCCCAAAGCGAAACCAATCGACGACAAAATAATTGCATTGATGGCGCTTGATGATCAGCCCTTCTCGGTGGTAGAAGATACAGGGTTCCGCGGCCTTGTGGAACATTTGGAACCCCGCTATACCATCCCAAGTCGGCGCTTCTTTTCAGATGTTTGTCTCCCGGCTCGGTATGAAGTCATTGCAAAATACATACACAGCATACTCGCGACAGCGAAAGATATCAGTTTTACCACGGATATATGGACCAGCGATGTCAGTCCAACAAGTATGCTGAGTTTGACTGCACAGTGGCTGACTGACAAGTTTGAGCTGAATTTGGGCCATTCTACATGCACAAGAATTCCCTGGCTCTCACACTGCAGCGGCAATCTCCAGTGCATTTGAAAACATGCTTGAACAGTGGCACTTGACCAAGGAGAATGTGCATGTTGTGATAAGGGACAATGCACGTAATATGGCAAAGGCTATGGGGGAGAGTGATGTTGCTAGCTTGGGTTGCGTGGCGCACACCTTGCAGCTTATTGTGAACCAGGTTTAGCCAGCGAAGCATCTCTGATTGTGTCGCTATCGGTAGAAAGATAGTTGGCCACTTTAAGCACTCAAATGTTGCCACCTGCCGATTTAATGAAGTGCAAACCCAATTAGGAATGAAAACAAATATGCTCAAACAAGATGTGTCAACCCGCTGGAACAGCACATTTTATATGTTGCAGTCTTTGATAGAACAGAAACGGGCAATAGTGGCATATGGGGTTGATCACGAGCTGCCAGCATCTCTGACTCTCAATCAGTGGACTCTGATAGAGAACATGGTGACCCTGCTCGAACCATTTGAACAGTTGACCAGAGACTTGTGCTCTGCTACAGCCACTACAGCCGATGTAATCCCTTCAGTAGAAGCTTTGAAACGACTGTTGAGAAAAGACACATCATCAGACCACGGAGTAAAAACATCTAAGCAGACACTAGTGGAGGCGGTAAACAAGCGATTCAATGACGTTAATTCAGAGCCTCTTTATTGCTTTTCAACAATCCTTGACGCACGATACAAGGACCGCTACTTCGACCCGTGCGTTAAAGTGTCAGCTATGGAAATGTTTCGGCAAAAAGTGGAACAGAACGTCCAATGCAGGGACATCTCAGATGATGGAAACTACGAAACGCCAGAAAAGCGGCCCCGGAGAGAAAGAAGCTCGTTGCTGGACATGTATGATGAGATTGTGAATGAGAACGACAGCATGACACAGGAGCAGGAGGGCAGTCCGGTCCAAACAGAGGTAGGCAGCCGTAGGCTACAGTTTTTCTTTAGGTAGGCCTAGCTGTGTTATTATTTTACTTAAGAATGCCTAGTTGTTTACGGTAGATGTGAATTCGTAGACGTATTAAAAAGGACGTGTTCTTTATCATTTCTTTTATAGCTGCAAGGTTACCTCGCAGAATGTCTGATTTCACGAGACCAGAGCCCGTTGGAATATTGGAAAATAAAGAGTCGCTTTCCAATACTGGCCCAAGCTGCGCGGAAATACCTGTCAGCCCCTCCTACTAGTGTGGACAGCGAGCGTCTGTTTTCTGCTGCTGGCCATGTGATTGATGAAAAACGAAACAGGATTGCATGCGAGAAAGCAGAAATGCTTTTGTTTATTAAGAAAAACCTGCCACTCATGTCTCCCAAGTAACACACTACACCTCTCCCCTATCCTACTGTGACACACACACACACAGTGTTGGATGTTATTGAAAGTTATTTGCTTAGACTTATAGCCGAATACAAAGTTCCACACGTTAAGAGTTGTGGTGCATTCTGTTAAGTGTTGAGGGCTCTAGTCGTCAAGTGTATTACTTTGAATTTGAATTCGGATAACAGTATGTGAAAGTTACTTTGAATTTGATTTTTGAGCTGATCTTCTGTCAGTGGGTCTATGTAGGCCAAAGCATTTGTTGACAATTTAAATGAGCTTTCCTGTGTTTACATGTGAGTAAATAAAAAGATTAATCTAAAACCTTTTCACCCTTTATTTTTATAAAAAAAAGAAAAGAAAATATCGGTTATCGTATCGGTATCGGCCACAATAAACCAATAATTATCGGTTATCGTTATCGGCCCTAAAATTCCATATCGGTGCATCTCTAAACACAACCGATCTCCTTTCACTTTCAAATAGAGGGTGACAATTTTTCGGGACTCCCGTGGGAGTCATACGGTACAGGAGTCAATTTCACTGTTGGTAACGTGATAGGGACGGGACGGGCAGAAATTAACGGGATTGGGCGGGAGGGGAACGGAGCCGGAGATTAAATTAAAACATGCGGTGAGTGCACCCAAAGATTGCAAGGCATTTCTAGAAAAGAGAACCACTTACAACTCACAATACGTTTGTTGATTGGCTACTGCTAGCCGCAGAGTAGCCTATCAGAGCAATACAAAGCAGCTGCCCTGTTCACAAGCCAATCAATCAGCGTCAGCGACTACACCGAAAACTGAAGGTGTTTTCTATTGACCTCTCCAGAATAAGTCCCGCCTCCGTAACTTCCGTATCCATCCAACTTCCGGGCGTGGATTGTCTATGGGAAATAACATGGCGTTTCAAAAAATCATACCGGTAAAACATCTGTAGGTAGCGAAGTTGAAAAAGCTGGTGGGCAGATTGGCCTACACACTTCTGCCATCTAGTTCCCACTGGATTTCTTGATTGTCGGTGCCGTTTAAGTAGTATACTATAGACTATACTACTTAAACGGCACCGAAAATCAAAAAATCCAGTGGAAACTAGATGGCAGAAGTGTGTAGGCTAATCTGCCCAGCAGCTTTTTCTACTTTGTCACCTACAGAGTTTGACAGGTACGATCTTTCAAAACGCCATGTTATTTCCCATAGACAATCCACGCCCGGAAGTTGGATGGATACGGAAGTTAGCAGGCGGGACTTATTCTGGAGAGGTCTATTGCCATATCAACGTGAGCTAATCGCTAACGTTATCTGAGATGCTAGTTTTTGTAACGGCAGGAATAAACACACATGGTAACAAAATCAATCTAAACATGTGTAGCTTAATTTACTCATTAACACTATGATACAGTGTATTTGTCAAGTTGTATGGCTCACTGTGTTCAAAGTCGATCACCTCGACTAGCCTATGTGGTGGTTGTTATGGGAAACTAGCTAATAAATGGTAATGCAGCTTTACTGTAGTGAAGTTCGCAAGATTGGAAAGAGGAAATAGCGTTTACATGTCCATTTAAATTATAGCCTTTCTAATGCACTTTTGTGCGTTTTAAATCCGAAATAAGATGGAATGTGAGGAGACTACTATTAACTTTAAAGAGGCCTATCTACAATTGACGCAAATAAACCTCATGCCCGGCTATGGATGTCTGCTTTATCCTATTGTTGACAGCAGGGTTTTTTACGATTTAAAATGATACTTTCTAGATTTTAATGGGCCATGTTGAAGAGCTGATATCTGTATTGTTCGTGCAAATATAAACTGATTCATGTCCCTTGCATTTTGCAACTGTGAGGTCCATGGTAGGCGTCCGACAGAAATATTGTTTCATTTTGCGAGTGATATCCACGTTCTGGCGGTGTTCTAAATGTGCACAGAAGGAGTTCCTAAGCTATATAAGGTATAAGCTAGGCCTATTACACAACATAAATTGTCACTATGCTGGCGACTCAAATAAAATCTCCTACGACCCACCCTTTGGGAACCAATGCTTTAGACAACATAGGGAACGAAACGGGAGTGGGACGGGATTCGGGAGCCTTTCTTTCGGGATTTTGCAGGACAGGATTTTGTTGGGGGGGGCAGTCACGTGATCGGGATATGACGGGAGTATTTGTGCGGGCTCGGGATGGGACGGGAGTGAAAGTTGATTCCCGTGTCACCCTCTACTTTCAACGTCGTTGCATTGCAATAAGTGAACGATCTCTACTTGCAGAATGATATGCTTATGGGAATCTGAAGCAAAAAACGTTGCCATTGGCAGCGGTCATTATACTTTCAGAGTGGTCATTATACAGAAATAACTGACCTCAGAACATTGGGGAGGCCCATTGAAAGTGAATGGAAGCCCCCGCAGCATTCTAGAGAGCCATATAATAAGTCTGGTTACTCAGAATAGCGATCGGAATACTACACATTGATCAGTATGATGTGGTATCAAAATGTTTTTTTTCTAAACCATATTTCCAAAAATTAAAAGTACCTTTTTGAAAGGTTCTGTGATGGCCTGAAAACCCTTGGAGTTCTGGAAAGCATTCAAAGGAATTCGAATAGCTTCCGGTCCCTGTTCTGCCATGTGCCTACTCCACTGAGCGCTGATGAGATGGACAACCTATTCACCATTAGGTTGTCTACTAAGGGGAGCAACAAGTGGATCGCAGAGCAAATAGTCGTCAATTTCTGGCGTGACTATCTTCAGGATGCCCAAGGTAATTCACATGAGTTTTAACTAAACCTGTGAAAACATCTTCTCATCACAGTGATATCATAGCATATTGATTATTTTTGAAAAGGGGTTCTATGCTATTTATTTTGCTTTAACTAGGGATATATTTTGGATTTATTGATGTTTTATATGTGTTCACTGTGTTATATTAGATGTGTTCACTGTATTATATTTTTGTTTTTGTTAGAAGAACAAGGCCCCACCAAGCTCGGGAAGGTCTTGGCTTTCGCCACAGGAGCCACCGGTGGACATGAGGACTTCTCCAATCCCCATGTTCCCCATGGCAAATACATGTATCAACTGCATTAAGTTGCCATTACACAAGTCATATGAGGACTTTAAAGCAAAATTTGACTTTGCTCTAGGGAACACGTATGGGTTTGGTAGAGCTTAGATTGCATACTTGGGTTACGAAGCATCTTGTTGTATCCATGTTATTCTGTTCAACTTATTGAATTTTGTTAAGTTTGTCTTTTAATAACTGTCTAAAATTAAAGTTTAGTGCCATTTATATCTATATATCAAAAAAAAAAAACATGTCTTAGTCAAGGGGAAGGCAGTGTTGTATTTAACTGTTAGCCTTTCCTGTGATGTTTTAATATATTGAAACAACAAAACACTGTGACCTCGAACAACAGGACTTTCTTTTACTGTCTGAAATGAAACTGCATTTTTATGTTAAGGACAGATCAATTAACAATCAGCTTCTTTTTTTAACATGGAACCATAAACATAAAATTGTTCAATAAACATGTTACAAAAACAAAATTTAACTAGATGGACAGTTGCTTGTTCTCCAGATAACTATGAAGACAATTTATCTGCTGGTTACTGGAAAAGGTTTAGCATTGAGCAAAATGTATTGAAAAAAGTTACCATCATCTTCTAATGGATTCACTTGTGCGATGGTATTCATTGTCACCGCATTAATAGCTACATTAATGTCTGGAATTACATCATTGTTGTTTGTCTGAAGTTCCGGCAGTGGTCCTTCTTCATCAATGCCATAGTTGTAATCCATATCATCAATTAAATCTGGGTTATTGATTAGGCCTCCATGCCATAGCTGAAGTGCTGTCTGACCCCCTTGTGTGGAAAGGCCATGATTGTTCCACTGATTAATACATTCAACAACTGCCTGTTCAATTCTTGGCAAGTAAACATAGTGTGAGCAAAATAAATGAAGCTCATTCAGTGAGTCCAGTAAGCCCTGTTCCTCCATGAAACTGAAGATGTTTATGTAATGTCTAGATACGACTCTGTTTAGTTCTGCCCCACAAGCGTTCTATACGTTGGTTATGTACAGACACACCAGTGATCAAGAATAGTCCCGAAGACGTGCGTCGCTGGTGTGAGAGTAGCTCTATACTTTGCGCTAGTTGGGGATAAGTAGCCTAGCATACAAAACAAATTGGAGTTTCCGTTTCAGCAGTAGACGGCAGAAGCATCTTCTCTTTTTTCCCCTCTCGCTAGGTGGCTGCTTGCTCTACGTTAAGAGAAACTATGCAGTATTGGCAATTTTTTCGCCGTTTTCCCGGTTTTTGCTTCTTTTGCTTCTTTTACGCTGACTCTGTCATGACGAATGTCTGAGAAACTCCATCGCTACCTTGTTCTAGCCGGTGCCTGGCGTGTATGTGTATTTAAATGCAGTAAAGCAATTTGTTACACTCATTATACTTTCTGACACTGAGGCCGGTGTTCCAGTTTAGATGGTCATCATTATTGGCAAAGTGCAAGAAAGACAGGATGATTTTAAATCTGTTCCTACACATCACTTTCCTAAATCCAGGTGTATTAGTTGGCCAAAATTCTGCCCAATAATCCTCAATCTCTGATTTGTGTACCAGCCCCATGCTCAAATGGAGTGACAGGAAGGCTTTCATTTCAGAGACAGTGACATGAAAACGTGAACTTGGCATTAGTTCATGAGAGCCTAGGTACTGATGAGCATATCTATTTGTTTCCACTGTATTATGATTCCAGAAATCATCGGTCAGGAAAGAGGGACAAAAAATCTATCGGCCTTGAATCATTGCTAAGCTCTCTGTCACTACGATATCCAACTTGCTCATCAAAGGGCTATATCGATTTCTCACATACTTCCTCATCTCTTACTATTATCATCCTCATTTCCAGCCCTGTTCTGCCTTCCCCTGCTGCCTCTACCACGTCCACCTCTCCTATGGACACTGCAACCTTGTGTGACCCTGCCCCCCCCCCCCTCCCTCTTCCATTTTGCAACTGGTTGAAAGACTCATTATCACTACTTTCAGCCCTATTCAGACCACCCATGCTGCCTCTACAACACCCACCAGCCCTTCTACGAACACTTCGCCCATGTCGAGTTGGGAGTAGAGTTGGACTTGTGTGTGTTTTGTGCTTGGTGAACACTGCTGCGTCGCCTGGCTGCACCACTGCCGCGCATGGAGGCACTGTGGCCGGCGTGGTAGAACGAGTGAACAGAAATGCTGGTCCCAGCGATATTCTCACCACTCCCACTACGTCTAACTAGGGTTGGGCACCGAAACACGGTTAATATGGCACCGGTGCCGACACAAACGGTAGTAACTGCATCGAATAACAACGTGGATTTCGGTGCTTAAATAGCGTTTTTTTTTTTTTTTTTTAATACGAGGCATCACTGCATGTCATGCTTCATCTCTAACGTCTTGCTCTGATAGCAACACATCCAGATACAGTTAGATGATAAACACTGGATGTATAAACCAGAGGGGTGCACCACATGAGTGTGTTTGACAGCTTGCGTGAGCCCAAGTAGCTTACTTTAAAGCGATATCGCGAGCTCCTGTCAAAATCTAGCAGTGGGCCTAACTACACACAAGCAAAAGGCTATGAAACAACATCAACAGTAGGCTAGCCTAGCCTATACGTTACACAATATCCTTGCTAATGCGCTAACTGACATTTATTTGAAATGTTATCAGCAAAGTTGTAAGGTGAAAACTTTATTTCACGGTGTGTTAAACAACATAATGGCATGATATTAATATTTCATGTGCATGAGGTCCATATAGCATCACAATGAATATGAAGATCATGTTAAAAGTTAGCTGGCAAAAACAAATATGTAGGTTACATACCTGATGTCACTGAGCTGTCAAAGAGGCTACGAAACCATCTCCGTACGTTATCGCTAATTAAACTCAGCTGACTGGTGTTAGCGCATAGCCATAGTTGCTGTTAAAATGCCTTCTGCTGGGAATCTTAACACTTCAACACCGACATGTAGCCTAACATGTTCAAAACTACTGCGTGTTATGGGTTAAGACATACAATTTCTTGAAGCATTTGGCAACACACTGAATTAACTGGAAAGTAGTCCCTGTTAGATTAGCTTGCTTGCAAATGCCGTTGTCCATGACCTGCCAGTTTTATGGCAAGCGGTTTTAACATACCTTATGGCAAACCGCCTACACTGGGTAAACTTGAAAGCAGAGCTTACCATTGTGTGTGCATGCATGGCAAGCTGTTTTAACATTTAAATGTATTATTCATAGGGGCAATGAGATATTGATAGTAAATTGAATATAACAGTTCAATTTCATGTTCAAATTTGTCTCATCAATAAAAAAAGCAATTCATGCTTTAGACCATTTTAATTTAAAATATTTTAAAAACAAAGTACCGGTTCAGGCACCGTTTCGGCACCGGCACCGTTTTAAAAGTATCGTTTTAGCACCGGTATCGGATAAAACCCAAACGATACCCAACCCTACGTCTAACACATCCATTAGTTACTGATATTACGAGTTTGTGTATCATTTCCACTCCCACCTATGTTGGGTAAAGGGTTGTGTGTTTGTGCTTGTGTGTTTTCCTCGCTTTGCCCGGCAGCGCCATTCCTAGGCAAAGACGCAACGTGGCTACTGTATCACGCTCACAACAGCTATGTCTACCATGTGAAACAACGTCTTTCACCACCTCATGCATTTTCTCAAAACATTATTGCTCGTCATCAGTTGGTCAGAGCAGTCAAAAGCATTCATGAAATGATTATTATTATGTATTGCTTTTGGTTGCCGCACCTGAACAGTGTGCCAACGATCAACCACTTTCTCTCTCCTCTCCACTACCACAAAATCATTGGCATTATCGATGGATGAAAGCACAGTCTGAACTCAACTGGGCAATCAACTTGTACAGCTCCTGTGGTAACTCTCCATGCGCCGTGCTGAACACCGTATGTCACCTTGTTTGGTATAACACTCCAATCATTGGTGTATCCAATATTGTATTAGTGTACTTGAGCAAGGCACCTAACCCCTCACTGCTCCCCGAGCGCCGCTGTTAATGCAGGCAGCTCACTGCGCCGGGATTAGTGTGTGCTTCACCTCACTGTGTGTACACTGTGTGCTGTGTGTGTTTCACTAATTCACGGATTGGGATAAATGCAGAGACCAAATTTCCCTCACGGGATCAAGAGAGTATATATACTTAATACTTATATACTATATCCACAAATCTGCTACATTAGCTCGACTAAAAAACAACAGCATTGTTCATAGCACCTCTGAGCAGAGGGAGCTCCAAATGTAAGCCTGGCGGCCTTCTAGGGGTAAATGCTGGCAACTCTTTGGTGTGTCAAGTGTCTCGCATCCCTGGAGCATGGAACTGTCCACATGACTAAAGGCCTGTTCTGGTCCTCACAACTCGCCCTCTTTGTCCTTTGTTTCTCTATTTCTCTTGGTTGTGAAGTTGGGGGACATTGCTGTTCTTCTTCATCTGAACATGGGAGGGCCATCTGCCATTTCCAACTGCTGGGAATGACTGAAAATCCACAGCCGAAGATAAACACAGCCTGTGACAAGGCAAGTGACAAGCCTGTGCCAAGCAACAACAATGGGGATGCCTCGCTACCTCAATCTAGTCTGTATCCATCTCTTATGCATCTTAAGACCTTGTGATCGCACAACCCAGGCTGCTGGAGAGCGCAGCAAAGAAATGATAAAATATCATGCCCTTTTTAAGATCCCAGTAATCAGCCCGACCTCCTAGAATTCTGTTTACCACTCCACTACTGCTACCTAATGAACTGAATATGCTATGCAGGGCTTGATGTGCTAACAACAGAGCCAGCAAAACAAATTCACTCAATGGAGACACATGGATCAAGAGCCCCTTCTTCAAACAGTGAGCACCATCAAACCTGGGCATCAGGCTCCTCAGACTGCCTGTCTCCTATCCTGTTTTAGATCGCCAAGATAGGGCCCTTTAAGGGTTCAGCATGCTAATAACAAGAATGGGACATCACCTGTGACATATTGTTATATTGACAACACCAAAAATGTGTAGCCTCCCTTTGGATAACTGTGTGTTTCACGTCACAACATTATGATTTGTTATTTATTCTCTTGGATAAAGGGCATGGAAAGGGTGAGAGTGAGCCCTCATGCACTTCACAATTTCATGTGAACTTGGCAATTAGCAGTTCATATCCTTCTTTCACAAGTGTGTTACGCCATACTTTTGAGCAAATGCATTTATTTAAGATTAATAAGCGCTTGTTTTAGCCTTTGTTGTGTCGTCCATGTTTTTCACACATTCCGACTGCAAAGAACAAACGCTTGCGGTCAGAAGAACAATGTCATCACTGGGAATGTTCCCATAATTCCCAGATCCCATGAATGCTGCACTTTACCAGGGGTGTTAAGGTGGTCAATGAGGCAGCCACTGACCCAGCTCACACTAGAGGGGATAAACATAGCATTAAAACCTGTGGGTTTTCTGTTTGTGTTACTGTGGTTACACAGCTGTAAAGGATGGCAGAGACGCTCCTCTGGATGAGAACTGCGTTGGTCATCAAAGGTTTAAATGTGTATTGAACATTGGGACAGAATGGTGACGCAGTGGTAAATATTAAGAACTTGACCTTGAATAATTACCAAGTAGTTGCATGGCATACGAGAAATACATAAATGGTGGGTGAATTAACACTTTATTTACCGGTAAACCATAAAGGTAGATGTGACTATTATCTCTTGAATGTAAGGTAAAACTTAGATAGGTCAATATACTGTAACAAAATAAAAAAAGAACAAAGTAAGCTTAACAAATAACAAACTTAAACATACACTTAATAAATTATAAAACAAGTTAGATGTTAAATACATCAGGTAAGACAATACTTCAAATATAAAGAAAATAATAGAAGAATAGAAGAGAAAAGAGTGAGAAGAATCTGTGTTTGTCCCCTTATTTCTAAAACAACTTAACATATTAACATATAGACGGCACACATCTAGAACCACCAGGGCATTTCTTTTATCTGATAGCAGGGGGTGTGGGCGTATCATCAGAGAGGGCCTCAAATATCCCAGGTTACAGAAACATCATATGCATTAACTGTTTAATTACTGTTCTACAACTGACAATACTGAATTTCTGGTATGAAGACTTAAAATTATATCAGACACGAGCAGATTATAATTTCTCCTTTGACAAATATGGTTAGAGTTCAGGTATTTTCCTGTGCTGTTTTCCTGTGGTCCAGGAGAGGCACGGGACTGAGTTAAGCCCTCAGCAGGGTGACGAGAACCGAGACCAAATGGCAGCTGAAACCAGAGACTTTCTAGTTCACTGTATGTATAAAGGGGGGTGCTGTTGATTACAAAAGCTTTTGTCAACATGAGACCTTTCCACTGGTTTAGGTATGCAAGTTGCTGGCCTTACACAGCCAGCATTACTAACTACATTACTAAACAGTATCAAAACATAACTCATCACTTTGTGCTCCACGAGGGCTCCTACCAAGAGAATGAGAGGGAGAGAGACATACATGGAGAGAAAATGGGAAAAGATAGAGAAAGGGAGCAAGGGAAGGTCAAAAAAAGTGGTGGATGAGTAAAAAAAAGAGGGTAATACTGACAGAACAACAGGATACATTTGTGAGCCATTGCGTGTGTGTGTGCATGCACATGTGTGTATGTGTCTTCTTTCCATCTGTGCCGTAAACACAGACATTCTCAGCCCTTAACGTCTTGCTCACAGCTCCGATCTGCACTGACAGCCACAGGCAGATGGCAGGCTGGCAGGGAGTACAGTGTGGAGACTTGAGCCGAAATGGTGGCTCCAGACACAGTGTAACTGTTAGAAACGCAGTGTGATCACATGAGCCTCAATGGCAGCTCCACTCATGGCGAAACGCTGTTGCCGAGATGGTGGCTCATGATATGATGGGACTCGTGGGAGCATGGAGTTTTAAAGTGAGCCAAAATGGCTTTGATTCTCCTCAGTTCAATCCCATTTTAATTACTTATGTTATAATTAGGAGTGTTCTTTGTAGTCTCCAGGCGCTTAACAACCTCAAAAAAGATAAAACAGAACTCTGCTCAGAAAGACCTGGTTGGTGTGCAGAATATGTCTGCAGTCAAGGCCCAGGATACTGAGGTTAGGAGGATGGACATATGATGGGTGAGACAGGCGAAGAAGACAGACTTTCCAGATAGTCCTGGATACACCCCTTTTCTCGCAGTGAAAGTGAATGGAGAGAGCCGCAAACACATCAAATGGGGCAGAACTGGGGGCTGTGGTGCATGCAGCGGAATCCATATATTCCCTATACATTCAGACTGAATCCAGATATTCCCTATACATTCAGACTGAATCCCGATATTCCCTACCCTGGAAATCCAGAGTTCTCGCGACACAATGGAATTGTCTCTGCGAGACACTCTGGCAAAGAGCAATGATGCACGTTACTTTTACCCCAACATTCCGGGAAAGCCCATCTCTCTTCTAATCACTACCTGTGGGGCTTCACTGCCCTGTCAAATAAAGGCATATGTGAAAGGAGTTTAAAAAGGCATACATAGAGTAGCTATGGCTACAGCAAAAAACAAATGCATCACTGTTTTAATCTCATGCTGTACTGTAGGCAATATAGGGGGGAACAGTGAGCGTAATTGCTAGAGTAATGCATATCCTTACCTGTCCATTATGCTTGCATGTAGAACATGGTAAAGCTATATGGGTTGGAATATAAGCAGTGTGCGGCAGAGTCTAGCGGTGATAAGGCAACTGCCGGTAGTGCAGCACGGCATAATATTTAAAGCAGAATGGCAGCGCGGCGCGATAAGGGAAGCGATGGAGAACGTGCACACTAAATCACCGCTGGCTTTATCTCCTGCAGCGAGGCAGCCAGATGCTTACAGCCATCACTGGAGGAGTGGGAGAGAGAGAGAGATAGGGACAGAGGGAGAGTGAGCAAAGAAACAGAGAAGGTAGAAAATTAAGGGCAGATTTCTTTTTGATGAAAGCATGGGGAAGGGGGACGTGCGTGAGGGGTGGAGGACAACAGTTAGGACAGGAGACAAGGAAGAGATGAACAAGCACAGAGAAGTAGAGAGGATGAGGCAGGAGGAAAAAGCAGATCAGGGAAGGGGAGTGTAGGAGATGAAGAAAACAGACAAGAAGTGATAGACAATAGTAAAATTAGGTTACACTTTACTTGACAGTATCAACATAAAAGCGACATTATACTGTCATGAATGTGTCATAAACAAGTCATAAACATTTATGACATAACACTTCTCTTATTAAGTGACATTCGCTTTTTGTCATAGCAAGTTAGGGTTCATGTGTCATGACAGTGTCATGTGTTCATTATGTAGATACTGTCAAGCAAAGTGTTACTTAAAATTATTAGAAATTAGTTGATGACAGATAGAAAGAAATTTTTGAAATGAAGTGGCAATTACTGTTATGTGATCCAATAGTAGATATTTTGACTTAGTTGTCCGAAGGTTGCGTAAAGAAACTTGCATGTTGAATGTCATGTTGTCAAAGCTGAAAAACTCATCTTGGTAATGCTTATCATTCCTATCCACAGTGCTTGAAAAAACTATTCTAGTACAATCTTTCGTCCACTATATTTGAAGTGAAAATAATCAAGCCACATCCATCTCCCACTTTGAATTGAGTCAACATCCTGTCAGTGCTGAGTTATTGTTTCTTTTTATACTTCTCTAGTAATTTATAAAAACGTCACTTTCAGACTCAGATGCGTAGCCGTCGTCTTGATAAGCGCCGACTGAGGGCTAAAACTCAAGAGTAAATAAATAAAAAGGCGGCGCAGCACGTTCACACAAATCACTGTCAGATCTGATTCCACCGACAAGCCTGTCAGGGGAGGACTTTTGAAGTTTTATTGCGTTTGTCAGCATCAGAAGAAGAAACTCCCAGAAGTGCTGCACAAAAGCGACATCTCTCTCTTAATCTCTCTCTCTCTTTCTCTCACACACACACACAGGTGCACACAAAACACACACACACATACACACATAACCAGATCACAAAGATGAAGGCATTTTCCACGTCAGCTTATTTGATCTAGTTCACATCTTCACTTAACATAGTGACACCATTTATCACCTCTTGACACCGTCATTACTGGAATGACCCTTGTGACCTACTTGGTGCCGTTTTGATGTAATCAGACTCTGAGTCACTGACAGCTGGCCTGATAAGAGAAAAAAGGTTATGCATTTATATTTTAGTGCCTTTGCTTTATTTTCTTCACAAAAATGGATTCAATTTCAGATGCTGTTATATCTCCAAGGCTCTGTGAGCAGTGAAATGGATCTTGCATGAAATTGTTTTATTGAGTTTCCATTAGTTTGTGTTGGTTGGGCGTGTTTTTGCTTTCATGGATCTATGGTTTTGTGATTGTGTATGTATATACACTCACAGTATATATACATACGTATGTTTTTATGCATGCATGTATGTACAGTATGTGTGCATGTACAGTATGTACTGCATCTGCCTGTATGTGGGTGTATCCATGTATTGTTCACATGTGACTCGAACACACACTCACTCTTGTACTCACACACAGGCATGAAAACTGGTTCGCGCAGATCCGATGAGAAAATATCGTGTGTTGAGATTGGTGTAGCAACGTAGCATAGGCTGTTTTGGATAGCGACATTGGACAAAAATATAGAAATAACGAGTTCATTTGATGAAGAATACGTGCAGTTTGAGCCATCTAGATCGACAAAAGGTGAAGCAAATTGGCATACTTTATCAGTATAGGAAAGGCTAATGTGAATAGTTGAATTAAATGCTCCTAAACTGGGCTGGTGCGTTTTGTCGAGTTCAGAGACAAAAGCAGTGTTTGACATGGTAATGCTGTCTTTTAAGAAACGTTCAGTGGCCTGATCAGTAGGCCTAGTCTACTCTACAGGGTTTAACATGTATTGTGAACACTGTTCACACAACTTTATTGGTTGGTTAAAGCACAATGCCACAATCTGTAAGTAGCCTAGGCTGCAGGTTAAAACATTTCAAACCAATTTTACAAATTAAAGCCTAGTCTACCCTACCCAGTTTATTTATTACCTGGTTTTGTCCAACAAATATTCAGACTTATCTTATTCACTAATTCACTTATTATTCTAATAGTCTACTATGAAGTGTCCATTAGGCCTATGAAATCTTCAGAAATGTCTGATACTTCAGGCACAAAGAAATAAATAAAGAAAGAAAGAAAACTTGTGTAGATTACTGAGGAGAGGAGGGCCAAGCTGAAGCATGTTGCCAAACAGCGCAAGTGGACGCCTTCACACTTAGGCCCAAGTCAAAAAGAAATAAAGGTATTTTCTTGTAAAAATTAGTCATTTGGTGGTTGTTTTCTTTATATATACATCTGGTTTTAGGCAACTTTATACTCCATGGAAGCTATGCACTATTGGCAACAATGTCACTCGCGCTTGTTTTGCTATGAAACGGCAATTTCCCTCTTCGCGCGCCCTTCTCACCTTTTTCACCCCTGACCCGTTTTCATGCCTGCACACGGACACACAGCAGCAGGTTTGCATTTCAGTTTGCAGCAGTACACACAGTCACACCTCACCGCCCCCACCACCTGGTACCTTGCCTGAGGCAGCAGTGCTGGCCATCGCACCACCACACCTGCTGGAGCATCCCGGAACAGCTGGAGCCGAGATGAGACCATCAGAACATCAGCCCACCTGCCCATATGCTATGAGATCATTCCTACCGTCCACCCTGGCGTGTTCATCTCGTGCCTGAGCTGCGTGCCTGAGCTGAAACAGACATGCTCTTCTCATAGACTGTATATATAGAACACTGCTGAATGCAACAACACTGTCCAGTTCTATACAGTCTACTGTATGTGCTCTTTACTTTGGGCTGACTGCACTGTCACTGATGTTCAGTGGTTCAGATGTGGAGTGGAGAAATCACCACTTAGGTAGAGATAAAGTTACTGCATTGTTACAAGATTTTCTGAAACTGATTAAGTGGGTCACACAAGTTAGCCTATAGCTCATTTTTAGCTATAGGCTAGCTAAAGGCTAACTGGCATAACCCTAAATTATGCTAAGCTAGGCTAACGGTGCCAGATTGGGTTATTGCACGCACAGTGAAAAGAAGGTTGTGTTACTTAGCTTTGGGGTAGACGGCAAATAAACTAATTTCCCAAAAAGTTGCCGTGTTTCTCTAAGCATAAGAAAAATGATGAAAGATGAGTGAGTATATATGGAGAGCTGCCAACTCTCACACATTGAGAGTGAGATTCATTCATTTGATTGGCTCCATGCGCTCTTACACCAATCGAATGCGTGGCGGTTGGCAGCTCTGATTTAATGGGTCCCCTCTGGCTTCTTAAGAATGGAAAAATATGGAATGTGAGATGATGCTGAAGGATTTGTTGACATTTACTCCACTTTAGTTAGAGCACAAACAAACAAGCACACAAAATAAATGATAATAAATCTTCCTGATTGCTTAGAAATTTTCCTGTACATTTTTCACTCTTGGATCTTTGTTGTGGCTCGGGGGAACAGATGCATTATTTGTGTGATTTAGACTCCTGCCTGGTGTAATTTTCTGGGCTGAAGTAAAACGATTATAGTATAGTAGGTCCCCCCAGATGGACCTTAGCATGTGAACAGCCAATCATATTCTAGAGTTCAGGTGGTTAGGGTGGAGCAAGCCAATCAGAAATAGTAAGGGATATGGTCAGCCTATCAGTCACCCCCATGAAGAGTAGGGTTATATCTTGTACCATGTAGAGTAGTGGGGTTTGGTGTCGTCATATGAAACATTTTCAACCCACACTATGCAGAGGTTCCGCTTTCACTGTAAAGCGCTATATAAAGTTGTTGTTGCAAGTTGTTGTTATAGACTACAATTGGCTTGAGATGCAGGACATATGTATATACGTTTTGGGTGTCCCTATTTGACAAGGTAGCTGAGTGTTCTACTTATGGGGTTAAGGGCCCAGGTTACCAGGCTCACAACTTTTTTCTAATGACTCATGATTTAGTTGAATATTACAGCTATACAAAGTAGCCCCCCCCCCCCCCCCCCCCCCCCCACCCAAGATGCTGTCAGCTTAGATTAAATAAACATCAGCTGCATAATGTAAAGGAGGGAGAATCAAAAAGATCAGAGATTAGGGTGGGTGGGAACGAGGAGAGGTGTGAGAACATAAAAAGAAGAAAGAAAAGCGGAGAAGATCCAAGCAAGGGATGGGAAAATAGGAGGATGAGGTGCGAGAGTGAACTCTGATCTCAGCTCTCTCCTCTGCTGAAGTCTTTTGGGAGCGAGAGATAGAGATGAAGGGAAGGAGAGAGAGGAAGTGACATTGAGAAGTGTGATTCAGCTGAAACAACACTTGATCTAAGAGCTGCCCTCACATGCACACACACACGCCAGCTTGCTCCAAAGTCAATCGCACAACACCCTCTCCTGACTGCTATTTAATTTTCTCTCTCTCTCTTTCTCTCTCACACACACACACACACACACTTTGCCCACTTTGTCACTTTCCTATAGCAGTAGCGGCCTGTTTACAAAAGAGAACAACTGAGAAGAAACCAGAAAGTGCTAATCATCATAAACAACCCAAGCCACCAACCAACAAGAAAGAAAAGTGGAGAGGAGATCGAGAGAGAGAAAAAAAGAGAGAGGCATAGAGAGGCCACTTTCTCTTGCTCCCCGATGTAGTGCACAGGGGACTGGCGGTCTAATGAAGAGAATAATTAACTGAACTAACGTCTCTTTTAAATGGCTGTTTGGGGCCAATGGTGACAGCATGGAGTGGGATTTAATTAGCAAGCCGTGCAGTAAACCAGCGGGCTTTACAAAGGCCTCCATCACCCACAGGAGAAAACAGCCACTCTCTCTCATCCTGTGTGTGTGTGAAAGACTGTGCTTGTATGCGGTCAGTGTTAGAGAGATTGCTAGTATTTACTATTTAGCACACACCAGGGACTTCAAGTCAGTATGGATGAGAGACTTTTGAGCTTAGCTCTGCTTGTGTTTACACATACTGTGGTAGTGTGATGGCTAAGGAACTTGGCTAGCAGGCACAGTAATCAATAAAAAATGTAATGGGGTCGAGTCCTGGCTTCCACCGCCCTTGAGCATGACATTTAACCCCAAGTTGCTTCAAGGAGACTGGCCCCTGCATTTGGTATCTGTAAACTGCTTTGGATAAAAGCGTGAGCATAAGTATTGTAAGTGTTTCTATGGAGGATCCCACATGCTTGTCTAGCCGTCAAGTAGAGCTGGTGTAAGAGCACCGTCTTCCTCACATGTGTCAAAGTCGTCTCTCTGTCAGCTCTTTCCTGCATCTTCAGGCATCAGTAGCTATGGCTAATAAACATAATGAAAGCTTATTGGATGTCTGATACGTCCACGAGTACCATTTGTCTTTGGATTCGATTGGAGTGAGAGGATAGATGTTGGTCATTGGCCCCTATGAGACAATCTGAGAGGAGCATTATGTTCTCTGCTCCCCACTGATGCACCGGAATACCTGTGTGTGTGTGTTTGTGTATGTGTGTAAGTAAGAAAGAAGAACAAATACATTTTCGGTTATATTATTTTGTAAAGTTCCGAATGTGTAAGAAATGTGCAGATAGACTGGCCGTGTCTGTATTTGTGAGCATACATTTCGTATTAGTTTGCTGGTATGCTACTATCTTCAGCACATCAGATAAACTTCAATGAATATACATAGGACACAGACACTTTCTAAATGCATCCTTCTCAATTGCATTTTGCTGTTTGTTTTGATAAGCTCTATCCACTTAATTTATAAATCTCATAAATACATATTGTAAACATAAGGTTAAGAAGACCATCATCATGAATATACTGTAGCAGACTATCAACCCAAGTGAAGAGTATGTTTTTGCACACACATTTTCACACAAGTGCAATGGGCTCGACTCTTGTAATCATTTGAAATGTGTTTGTATGAATGGATAGCGCATGCTTCTGTTTAGTTCCTTTATTTTTATTTTCCTGTTAGATGCCATGTTTGTTTGACTGATGATCACATTTTCACTGCTGATATGAAAACAGATTACATTGTTAATGTCATCGTAATGAAGATGGGATCATTTGGAAAACAGCATTGCCTTTAGCAGTGTGTGTGTGTGTAAACACAAGGAGAGTTTGAGAGAGCTTGCTGTTTATGTTTGTAAGGGAACATCATTTTCTTCATCAGCAAAACACACATAGACAGATAAACAATTGTACATACACACACACACACACACTTGTGGATGAAAAAAGCACACACACATAGGTGTTTCTCCATTTTAATGGGTCTGTGGTTATCAAAGAAAAGGCCATCGGCACAAAGTCCATCTGAACTCAACGGGAAAGCACGGCATCCTGGGTAACCTGGAGCTGTCCGAAACGACAGGCGTTCTCCTTTGAAGCCCTCAGCATCACCTCTTTAAAAAGCCTTCATTACAAAAACAGTCCATCATTTGGAGTTAAAAGAGTCTCAAACACAAGTGACAATCAGTTACAAGTGAGCCAAACAAAGACATGGGAATGCCCAGCATAGGACAGTCAGAGGGAATGGAGGCATGGGGGGTGGTGGTGTTTAGGCTGGTGGAGACTGTGGCTCTGTTTCAAACGGGTAAAACTGCTGCCTTTTAAGATATCTTACAGGTAAGCGAGGCAACAAGTGCTGTTCCAAACTGATCAAACTCTCTTTTCATTCCATCTAAGATACCTTCAAACTACCCCCATATTGGTCGTTTTCTGAAGGGAGCTATGATGTGTCCTCCATGCTGCCTATTACTGTAGATTAGATTAGCTTAGATTTGTCAGAATCTAGTGAGAGATAAAGACGGCACTATCTGATTACATCGTTGTTGTAACCGATTATAGCGCCTGGTCTGTGCCATCTGTCAGCCAACTTAGCCTGCTAGCTCACGTAAGCTAGTTTAATGTTCTTGCTTGTGTGAACGTCATACCGTAACTGTCATCACTCCATGTCTTTTGAGACACCTCTCTATCACGGCAGCAAGGTGACGTCTTCTGTGTGCGGGGTGAGGGGGCAGGAGTGGGACACTGAGGAACCTCTGGAGGGAACACGCCGCTCAGGGAGAGTGCCTCGGGATGGTAAAGGGGGATGGGGGAGGAGTGGTGAGGTGGTAAGCGGGACCTTCCAAAAGGTTGTATCACTATCATTCTCTCACACGCACACACATGCACGCGCACATACACACACACACACACACATACAGAAATATGCACCATCAAGTTTCTAGAGAAATCCAAAAGCCATTTACAATGCTGTCAATAAGCACCATTAAGGGGTGCGCCTTCAACATGAGCACACAGGCACCGACACAGATACAGACACACACACATACAGATCCAGGACTGAAAAGTCCCATTCCTTCTTAGAGCATCAAATGGTGTAGACAACTTAATAGCAAGTGAAAGATATGACAGAGATTTGGTGAAGACAGAGAAAGAGGAGAGTGAAAAGAGGAAAGAAAGAAACCAAAAGATAAGAGAGAAAAAGTCAGAGGACAAAAGGGAGGGAGAGGAAGGTCATGAAAGGCCAGTGCTGAGTTTAAACTACTGAATATGGTCAACTTAAAGAGAAAGGGAAACAGTTCTTTCAGGGTTTTTTTTTTAAATCTCCACTTGTTTTTTTTTTTCTTCTTTAAGTTCTTTTTTCAGGTTATGTCTTCCGCTTGATTTATGAAGTTCATATTAGTCATTACTTAAGGGCTTTGACCCCCTTGCTGCAGTGCACACTGGGATATGCGTACACTCGTTGCTGCTCCCATATAGAAGCTTTCAGTGCCCTGGTTCAATCAATCATGTGTTCACACACCTGTTTACAAAGAGGCAAAGGCACGCACCCTCACAAACACACACACACACACACACACACACTGCCTCTACACAACTGGAGGTCAGGAATACCCTTCAGCTCCATCTCCACATCAGTGGCGACACCAGTTTGTGCAACTCCTTCACAACACAACATGCTCCAGCCCACGTACTCTCCATTTTGTTCCTTCATTTTGCTCCATTTTTGTCTCTAGAACTGCCTCCTTTTTGTCATCTTTCTTGAAGAGCTCACTCCTCCTCTCTCTCTCTTTCCCCTCCTTTTTCTTCTCTGTCCTCTCTATGAGGCCAGCAGCTTGTCCGCCTCGGGGTACGTGGGATACTTGACCGTCTCCACCTTCTCGCGGACCTTGTAGGAGGGGTAGAGGCCCGTGCGGCCCAGCTTGCGGTTCAGGCCCTTGGAGTAGCCGTTCCAGTGGTTGCCGGCAACGCCGACCACATCGCCGGGCTCCAGCGGGATGTCCTCACCGTCGCGTGGGCGGTGCGCGTAGATGGCCACCTGGTTGTGCGCGTTCTGCCCGCCAAAGTAGTAGATGTCGTCCAGTGAGCGAAAGTAGCTGGACGCGTCCGGGTGGAGCGTCTGCATGATCTCGTAGGCCACACGGCACACCTGGAGGGGCAGGGCCCAGAAGAACAAGAGTGATGTTAGACCCAACACAAGAAGAGGGGGGGGGGGGGGGGGGTTGGGCGTCACAAGAAGAGAAAGGGGGAAGTCACAAGGAAAGTAGCACAAAATCTGAACATTCACGGCTTCTTCCATTTAGGCAAACCACTGCAGTTATAAGAAGTTTACATTGCAGTAGGAGACACAAAGAATTTGACACTTTGACACAAGGTCAACAGATCACTAGTTACACTGATCAACTGAACAGCAGTTACACTGGTCATGACAGACAAAACATTGTAATAACAAGACACTGTAATAGCAAAAGAATAATGGACACCATGTACATTTGTACCAGCCGGATAATTAGCACCACCCTGCTAAATTAATGGTACATAAAAGTGACAAAGTGGCTAGTCACACAGGTTGTCCAATCATAATTTGAGGATTATGCCAGATTACCTGTGATGAGAAGGTGCAGACCAGGAAGTCGGTCTGGGAGAGGAAGTGGATGTCAAGGATGACGCCTCTCAGGGAGTTTTCTGTGTAGCGGTTAGGCAGGCCAGCCGACCAGGAGATGGCGTTGTCACTGATGAACTCATAGTCTGGGTATCTGTGGGGAGGAAAGGGAAGGAGCAGCAGTTATTAACACACACACACACACACACAAAGGAATTTACACATGCTCTCTCACACACACAGGAACAGGTACTTTAGTAGGCCACTTCCTAATTTTTCACATTCTTGTTTCTCTTCTCTCTTCTCGCTGAGAAATACACACACACAAACACACACACACACACAATCTTTACACATAGACACACACTACTCAACCTTTATCCAGACTTTTCCCCATTTTATATCACATGGGGAGAGACACACTCGCACACACACTCATCATTTTCTCATCTTGCATAACAGGATCATATCTGCAAACTATAATTCCTGTTCCTGTTTTTGAAGTAAATAGTACATTTGTGGTTCCATTTTAATATTTCAGTTTTAGTTGAACATTTTATGTGTCTCAATTGTATCGTCTTACACACACCCAAACACTCTCTCAGGCACACACACTCACTCACACCCAAACAAACACACACACAAGCACGCACACACATAAACACACACACATACTTGGTCTTGGCCTCCTGTAGGAGTGTGGGGTCGTCTGTGGCCAGGTAGACGCGCTTCTTGTCCACTGGGAGGCGTCGGGCCAGCAGCTGGTACTGCTCCTCCACCTGCGACATGTACTCCTCGATGGGGTGGAAGGCCGCCTCCGTGCCCACCTTATCGGTGCGACGCACATGGACCCTGGGGGACACAGCCAGAAGGATGGGTCAGACGGGCAGACACAGGCCTGAACGTGTGTGTATGTGCAAGTGTGTGAGCTTGTTTGAGTCTGTGGTTGTGTGTGTGTGTGTGTGTCTGTGTACAGTATGTATGTGTATGTGTTTGAGTCTGTCTGTGTGTGTGTGTGTGAGAGAGAGTGTATTTCTGTAAATGAGGGAGAAAACGAGAGTTTCATGCTGACAGCGTAGCCATTCATCTTCTAATTTAATTCCCATGCCAATTCCATGTGTTTTATTGGCATGACAAATTAGGCATTTGTATTGCCAAGTCAGTCATACAAAGGATAAGGACTAAACTAAATAATACATTAAATGTATAAATTAAATGTATTTGTAGATTTGCAGACATAAATGATACAAGCAAACTACATGTATAGCTACATTAATTATTTACATACATTATTTACATTTAATTTAAGATAGTGTTCCTGAGTGCCTGGGTTGACACAATGAAATGTGTCTGCTAAAGCACCTGAAGGTCCCTCTTCTGAGAGGATCGCAGCTTTTTCATTTCTGTCAAGGACTTAATAGTTTTGGTGGTTGGTTTTAAATGTATTTTGGTTGTTTTTAAATGGTTTAAATGTGTTTTAAACGTTCTAATATCTCACAGTGAAGATGAAAGCGCTCCTTTGTCTCTCAACCTCCCCTGTTGTCCACTGTCCACCTGATTCCACCGTAAGGTTACAGTCACCAAGCATGCATGTGATCAGGACTTGCGTCTGCTTTGTATCTCTGCTAGACATAGTACTATGATAATTCATACACTCAGGGATGGATTACTGCACAGGCGTACCGGGCCCAAGGGGTCAGGGGGCCCTGAAGCCCAAGCATTTGCATGAAATCATTGCCTCAATATCAACACATCAGGATGTAGGCTATGAATCTGATTGAAATTAGTATTGGCCATCCCCAAAATGCACCAGAATACAGGAAATCACATCAAACAAATTAAAAAAATTCTGAGAGTTCTTGTCACTCTCTTTTTCTGTCTGCATGCGAGTTTCTGTGATAGATAGAGGGAAATGTGTCTGCATGTATTGGACTATGAGGGAGAGTCTTGCATATAATTGGATTGGAGAGAGGTGTGTGGGGAGAAGGGGGTGTGTGAGGGTATGTGGCAGACATACCCACATAAATACAGTCATGGTGACAGAGACTTTTGTGTGTACTGTGTTATCTGTATCTCTCTCTCTCTTTCTCTCTGTCTTTCTGTGTGTGTGACGTGGAGTGGAGAAAGTGTTGGGGTTGAGTGGAGGGGGGGGGGGGGGGGGTTGGGGCTGGTGATATGTGAAATGTGTGTATGATGTGTTTGAGTCTGTTCATGTGATTCAAATTCAGTGAAAGTGTTACAATGAATACACAGGGTGTGTGTGTATGTGTTTGTGTGTGTGTGTGTGTGTTCTTGCGTGTCTGCTTGTGGATCTGTGAAGGCATGTGTGTGTGTGTGTGTGTGACTGTGTGTGTGTGTGTGTGTGTGTGTGCATGTGCTTGCATGTCTGTCTGTGTGTGTGTGACAGTGAAGAGGTTCAACTAGAGTGAGATGGGTGCAGAGTGTGACTGACGGATGTGGAAGACAGACATGTTCATGTTGAGAAGAACAAAACCCCTCACTGCCTCCCCTCCTGTCAGTCCAGCTCCTGACTCTGCTAAATACACTTTGTGAGTATCTCTCTCTCTGTGTCTCTGTGTGTCTGTGATTTGTGTCTGTGTGTAAAAGAGAGAGAGAGAGAGTGCCAGTAAGAATAGGTGCATGACAACTGGAAGAAAACCTGATTGACAAGACAAAAGAAAGAAACAAGAGTTTGCTCTTGATCAGGACAGCCAATACAATTTCACAGAGAGCTCTGAGTGTTTTTTTAAAGAAAGAACATGCTCAATTGCATGCAGACGCATGTCTATCAGTGACTAACTTCCTAATTTAAAATTCACACAAAAATCAAGCCCACTTCTAAAAGATCACAGTAATCCTCAATATTTTAGAGGAAACCACATTTGGTTTACTCAGGCGACATGAAGTGGTCATGCCAATTAGCCAACATCTGACTGTGAGTGCGAGCGATGTCACAGTCATGGAGGAGGAGATGATGAGTCGGAGAAGCGTGCACGATTCGAGGTCTACTGCCAGCATAAAAACAACACCAGGAAAAGAACAAAAACTGGGAGGGAGCTGTAGAACAAAGGGACTGTGCTGAAAAGAAGGAATGAGAGAGAAAAGGAGTGAGAGAAAGTAGGAGGGAGGAGGAGAGAGGGAAGGATGAGAGAGAAAGACTTGCATGCAGCAGAGTGAGTAGACTGTCTGATTAGCACAGCTGGCTCGTGAACAGACACAGCTGAGAATAGGATGCTCACTGGAGCAACAAACACCTTCTACAAACACAGCATCTCAACTCACACACACCACACACTGACACACACACACACACACCACTCAGAGACACGCACATGAATGCATACACGCACGCAACACGCACACACACACACACACACACACACACACACACACGCACCCGCATGAACAAATGCGCACAAACAAATGCAATCTGAAGTGATGTGTGCACCAGCTGTAGAGCAGAGAGCGAAAGAGAGAGGGACAGAGACTAAAAGATGAAAAGAAAAAAAGGAGGGAGTGAACCAAAACAAGGCGTGAGTGAAATTCTTCCCCCCTCTCTTTCTCTCCTTTTCCCTCTCTTTCTCTCATTTCCACACTCTTTCATCTGATGCAGGCTCTTAAGTGAAGATCTCATGCTGTGCACCCCTCCTCTCCAAATCCCTTTTTTGTTTGCTCTCTCATCTTTCTTCTTTTACTCTCTCTCTCTCTCTCTCTCTTACTCAGTGCACACCTGTCGTTTCCGTGCCTATCACAGCACCTCTTAGCACACTAATCAACACCCCCCCCCCCCCCCCCCCTGCGCACACACACACACACAGAGACACATTCACACAACCACACACACACACCCCTCCCTCTTGTACTACTGTCTGTATTATCTGCATCTCCATCAGCGCCCACCCTCATCCCCTTCTCTCATCTTATCGATTCCCATCATCCTTCCCTCTTTTCTCTCCTCCCTACACGCTCCCTCCATCTGTTCTTCAAAGGTTCTCCTCACTGCCACCTGGGGCCAGATCAGCTAGTCTGGTCTGGTTGCACCCCCCCCCGATTGGCAGTAGTGGTCTCCAACGGGCCTAGCCAGTGGAGTTCCTCGGTCGGGGTTCGTCCCAGCCTCCGCTCCCCACCCCATCCATGTGTGGACATACTGCTAACTCTACCTACCGCAGCTAACAAGCCCATCTAAGACCAATAGGGACAGATGTGAAACAGTTTTTTGCTGCTTTGCTAATGAGCAAGTTGTATAAAGTATCTGAAACCCACACTTGAGTAGAAGTACAGATATTTGATCAGGCCCCAGCTGTGGCGCAGCTAGCTGGGGCACCTGCACTGTACGCTGGCGACCCGGGTTCGATTCCCGCCCCGTAGTCCTTTCCAGATCCCACCCCCAACTCTTTCTCCCACTCACTTCCTGTCACTCTCCACTGTCCTATAATTAAAGGCATAAAAAGCCCCAAAAAAAAAAAAAAATATATACAGATATTTGATCAGAAAATGACTTAAGTAAAAGTAATCTATAAGCATGCCACTTAAGTAAAAGTCTTCAAGTATCTATTATGTATGACAAGTAGCCCATTATAAAACATATTTAAGTACTGAAAGTAGAAGTACAAAGTACTAGTAAAAGATTTCAAGGCCAAGTGGTGTGACAACCCCCTCCCATAGCTATGGTTTTAATGAAAAAGAAAGCAGTCAGAACTTCGGCTAGGCTATGCAGCACCTTAAAACTGGGTGCCTATACTTCATACACAATGTCTTTGAGGAAGCCTGAACAAAGGTATGACTGTCATTTATTTTGCTCTGCTTTTATAAGTCCTATCAAGATTATTTTGACAAGCTCTCGTCGTTCTGTCTTCCACATTCATGAAAGGTTTGGTATGAATGTTGAGTCATGTCTCATGAAACAGTCATGAATGCTTTATGTGCAGTTTATGGCAGCTGCTATGAATGTGTTATGAACTCACCCGTCAAGTAAAGTGTTACCCAAATATGTAACATGCTGAATGGAGACTGTGGCTTTTGTTTTTCATTTGCACATTATTTTAGCCTACTTTCTACTTAATGCTAGCGTGGGTGCCATTCCAAACTTAGTCCCGCCCACAACATTTGAGGTTGGGAAGTTCGGTCTGGCATGCTCCATAGACCTCTCCAGAATATATCCCGCCTCCTAACTTCCGTATCCATCCAACTTCCGGGCGTGGATTGTCTATGGGAAATAACATGGCGTTTTGAAAGATCGTACCTGTCAAACTCTGTAGGTGACAAAGTAGAAAAAGCTGCTGGGCAGATTGGCCTACACACTTCTGCGATCTAGTTTCCACTGGATTTTTTGATTTCCGGTGCCGTTTAAGTAGTATTGTCTATAGTATACTACTTAAACGGCACCGACAATCAAAAAATCCAGTGGAAACTATATGGCAGAAGTGTGTAGGCCAATCTGCCCACCAGCTTTTTCAACTTCGCTACCTACAGATGTTTTACCGGTATGATATTTCGAAACGCCATGTTATTTCTCATAGACAATCCACGCCCGGAAGTTGGATGGATACGGAAGTTACGGAGGCGGGACTTATTCTGGAGAGGTCAATTGTGGAGCAAGTATGCTCTCCCTAGATCGGGCGGACCAATCAAATCGGGCTTTACGATGATGGACAGGTGAGCAACAGCGCCTGGTTTATCACGTCATCTGAGCACGCTTAGATTAGGCTTATGTTTGAAACAAAAATGCTGTGGCTAGAAGGATACATGGCTTTTAAGACCCCATATGGAAAATGCATATTATTTAATGAGGTTTTATCACTGAAAACGATTATTTCTGAAAACTTTGGCCAAAGTTGAGATGTGGGAAAACTCGTGGTTTCACTTTCATCGAGGGAAAACAGCGATGTTGCATTGCGAAATGTTCCCTCGTTCATTTGAAATCTCTGATTGACCACCTGTTCGAGGGATTTGCGACAGCCTTTCCCAGCTGTTTAACATGTTTGTAGCATATCAGTGTTCATCAGAATTATTTTTAAAAACGGAGGGGATATAGGCTATCAGTTTTTTCCTGATAGCCTACCCTACTACATATCTCTTAGATTTCGCTAATGAGTGTTGTAGGCTAGGAGTTAGTGACGGCACTAACTTTTACAAAAGACCAGAAAACAATGTTAAGGCTTTTGTGGAGAAGAAGGAAGGTTCGTATGTTTTCTTCCTACACCTCACGGTAAGCTATTTCGTTGCTCTGATTGGTTAGGTCTAACCAATTGAGTGCAGAGGCATTCCCCCCCTGTATCGGTTGAAACACGCCCCATAATTATGTCCAAATGGAGCAGTATCAGATTCATATTCTGACTAGAATTGAGTATGACTACGTCAGGCTAACTTAATGCTGCAAATGAAAATGTAGTGGAGTAAAAGTTAAAGTAGGAAGAAAAATAAAAATTCAAGTAAAGTACAGATTCTCCCTGTTCATACTTAAAGTTACATTGTGTAATTTTTTGGTTTGATTATACACACAATCCTACTTTTTCTTTCAAAATATGTGCTCGTTGTTGTATAATTATCTCCACCAACAAATCAAAGTATTCTCATAAGCGTAGAATCTGCTGTTCAAAATACATATGGTAGGGTCGCCTGAATGTTCGCTGCCATGTCGCTCCGCCATCTTTAGAATACATTAGCCAACGAGGGACATACTTGGAAATTCTAGCTCCGCCTTTCGCGCTTTTAGGCTCAGGGGCATTGTGACGCAATGCAATCCAGAGGGAGATTGTTTTGCTCGCGTCGTGAATGTCGGCAGATTTGAAAATCTGCACTGATTATAGGCTAGGCCTACAAAACACACACACACACACACACACACACACACACACACAGTGCACTGATTATAGGCTAGGCCTACTTGAAGATGGAGGATCATATATATTCTCAAGCACGTGAGAAGAAGTCGCCAAAGAAGAGAAAACAAGAAAAAGAAGAGAATGTGTTAAGAAAAACAAGAACACGAGAAAACAAGGGTGAACATTGGGTTGGCTTTTCCAGATGGAAAGAGCTCACAAGAAGCAAGGATTTAAAAACGGACGCCGAAGTTGCCTGCTTTCTTCTTGACAGGTAGGCTATTTAGGCTATATTAATGTATGGCTATACAATGCAAGCATATTTTAAGAATGCTGCAATACGCAGGTTACACTGGTTTCATGACCTAGATCGGGAGTGAGATTTAGGGGGGTGAGTGTAACAGATGCCAGCTAGCATAGTTGTGCGTGTGGAAAGTTAGTAAACCTCACTCCCAAATGCCTTAATAGTGCTGGCATGAAAGCTAGCAGCTTGGTCTTTTAGCTTGATTGCTAGCACACTTGACTTCTGATCCGAGGTGCTGCTGTTTGCGGGTTGGAGTCTGGCTTGTGTAGGGCTGAACTGTGCAGTTCAACACAACGCAGGTTACAGTGCTTTTGTCAGATAATGAGCATTATTTGCAGTCTGAAGAGTGAGGTGCTTACCATACGAAGGCAATGCTAGAGAATACTGTATTAATGTATGTTGCTTTAGATAAAAGTATGTCTGGATTGAATGCATGTAAAATGATTAAGAAAATGAGTAAGAGTTTGCTGCAATGTACATTTCTTTAGTCTCAACTAACTGAATGTAATAGAGAAAGGTAAGAATACCAAGGCATTCTCTGCCATGGAACCCTCACTTGCTGCCGAATGGAAACCTGAACGATTCTGAAATGCTGATTCAAACCTCATCTTCACCCTACCCAACTCCTACCCAATCTGGGCTAAACTTCTACTTTTCTGCCTGATCAAAGGGAAAAGCAATCAAGCTTACAAATCTGCCATGTCAACGTGTGGCAGCTTCCCGCACCAGGATTCCAAACGATAATCCTGTCACTAGATGTCTGCTGTTCTCCTGGGGGGAAAATCATCAAATGATTCAGTGTAGCTTGAGACAGAAACTGGCTAATACCCATTCTACCAGAAAAAAAATTCTGTACAATTATATGTTCTTACTTTTACAACAATAATTTTACCAACCAAAAGTATTCTTTACCAAACTACTTCTGGTAGCCCCTCGCAAAAGAAGACAAAAACACAGTTCATCTCCTCATGATATCCAAAAGTCTTTGACAAAATTCAACAGCGTCTCCCCTGATCCAGCAGTGCAGACCGTACCAAACAGAAGAAGCCTCCTGTGCTCTTTCCTGCTCTTCCGCTGGCTTTGTCTCAGTGTTCTTTATCCCCCCTAACCTTCAAACAGGGCGCAGTCTCCTGCCCCCCGCCAAGCTAAAAGACTTACTTTATCACGCCATCAGTCTCCAGAGAGAGAGAGAGAGAGAGCTTTACACGCATCACAGAGCCAGGGAATGTGTGTGTGTGTGTGTGTGTGTGTGTGAGAGAGAGGGATAGTGTGTATATGTGTACGTGAGTGGTGTGTGTGTGTGTGTTAGAGAGAGAGAGAGATTAAGTGTTTGTGCCTGAAAAAAAGTGGTGTGCCTGTGTGTGTGTGTGTGTCTGTATCAGTATGCATGTGTAACGGTGCATGTGTGTGTATCCTGTGGTGTATAAGGGGTCAGGCGCTTATGGGTTTACATATTGTGTTTTTGTGAATGTGTGTGTGCTTTATTATAAATATGTCTGTATGTGTGTGTTTGTATGTATGTGTGCAGTAGAGAGAGAGAGAGAAACACATGAGAAAGCGAGTGAGTGAGAGAAAAGGGACTAAAGCGAGTGATGAAGAACATCAGGTGAAACGTGCTGAAAAACGAGGAGTAGGGAAGGAGAGAGAACAAAAGGAGATGAGGAGAGGAGACAGGCGATGAAAATATGAGGGGCGACGCACGAGGAGAGGGTGAGCGATGATGAGAAAAGAAAAGGAAGGTAGAGAAAGAGACAGATGAGAGCCTGGGAGACAAGGACAGAAAGGAAAAAAGAGAGGGAGGGATGACACTGAGATGGGAGAGAGGGGGAGAAAAGCTGGGAGGAAGGCAGGGGTAACGGAACACCTGCGACAAAGTCAGGAACAGAGAGAGAGAGAAGAGGGAGGGACGAATGACACACTGAGATGGGAGAAAAGCTGAGAGGAGAGGACCCAAGTAAGAGAGAGATGAAAAAAGAGTGTGTGTGTGTATATATACATAGATAGAGCATACATACATAGAGCAAAGTGAGTGAGGAAGACAACGAGATGAAGGTAAAGGAGAGATAAGAAGGACAGCACTTAGCTCAGGGGGTATACAGAGAGAGAGATCAAGAGAGAAACTGGGAGAGAAAAAGAGTAACAGAATCAGTGAGGGGGAGAAGAACTCAGAGGGAGAGAGGACTGAGAAGACAAGAGAGAGAGAGGAAATAATAAATGAAAGGAATAAAGGGAAAAGAAAGGAAAGGTTAAAGAAATAAATGAACAAGAAATTAAAGCGAGAATACCAGAAAGAACAAAAAGCAAAAAACAAAATAAAACAGAGGGAATGAAAGATGATTAAGAGTGGCACTAAGGAAAGAAGGAAAGCAGAGAGAGAGAGAGAGAGAGAGAACACACTGACCCGATGATGGGGTGCTTGAAGCCCAGGCGGACGGACGCCTCGTGAATTTCCTTCTCCAGCCAGGCCTGCGGCCGCACCAGGTACTTGACGAACTGGGACACCCACCAGACGGAGGGGTCACCGTGGAGACGGCGCAGCCTGTCAGCTAAGTCCTCTGGCACGGCCAGCGGCAGGTAGGGGGGCCGCGGATGGAGGCTGTCCACGATGGGCAGCTCCACCACCTGCACTTCACGATCGTGGGCCTCACCTGAGAGAGAGAGAAAGGGGGAGGAAGACATTCATTAATTAATCAATCAATCAATCAATATATATATAGTGCATATTCTTTCATACAAAAACTGTAATACAATGTGCTTAACAGGAGAATAATAAACATGAAAGATGCCTAGAGCCAAATAGGGGGATTGGATTGATGAGAGGAGCAAATGAATAGGGATATACAGAAGATATGGAGGAGGTCAAGAAAAGGAAGGTGAGGGAGACAAGAGAACCCATTCAATGATGCAAGCAGAAGCTCCAGGGTTCTGGAACAAAGACAGAATGGGCTTAACTGCTTATGCCAACAAGCCACTGTTGCATTTGAATAAATGAGACATGATTTGATGGTGTTAGCAGAAGAGCTGAACCATTCATCCATCTTCCTGCCCTTCCAGTGATTCCACAGGGAAACCCCCTTTGCCTACACAACACGAGCAGCAGTCCATATGCCTGGTGCCGGTTCTTGCCAAACATCAGGGCTTCTGTAGAAGCGTCCCCAACTGGGCCATGCTTAGGTGTAGTAGCCTGTCGACAGACACACTCTTGCTTAGGGCTTAGGGCCGTCTCTATCCTGAGAGGGCTACCTTTGGCAGCAGCCCCACAAGCACAGAGAGCTGGACTGCACTGATTAAGAAGGTCACCCACTTAGGGCCTCACAAAGCATTACATTCCAGAGCAGTGTGTGTGTATGAGAGTGAGTATGAGAGAGTGTGTGTGTAAATTTGTGCATGACTTGAGAATTTGTGCGTGTCTGTAACACCCCCTCCCCACCCAAAGACTCCCCTGGAAAAAAAAAAACCTGTCACGCTTGCCACATTTAATTTCTCATTACGCCAAAACTTAAACGCAAATGTCAAGATGAATGTGAGACATAGAGAGATGCTAAAAAGAAAACAAGGGAAGGAGACCACAAAAACATCAGTGAGTGCAAGCGCAGCGGTGACTCTTTCAATTAGCGAGCACACTACAAAAGCGCTAAGCTCTCCTAACACGTTAGCCGACAAATGAAGTAATTACTCATTAAAAATATCCTTTCAGAGCAAAAAAAAACAAACAAAACAACAAAATGAATATCCACACTTGCGGCGGTTACGCCAAAATGAGGGAGGCTTTTTTTTATTGATGCATGTGTGCATGTGCAAAGTGCGTGTGCAGAATTTAAATGGCTGAGCAGCATCAAATATTTAAGAGCAAAAATATTCCCAAGCCCTTGCCATGCTTATATAACAACACTGGCAGCGTCTACATAGAGGGAAAACTGGGCAAAAATACATTTGAGGCCAGTGGTTCCTTTTGGCTCTGTTTTTATTTTTTGCATTAACACAGGGTACCTACTTCCCCCACAAACACACTTTCTCTCTTTCACACACACACACATACAGTACACACACAAACACACATGTACACACACACACACACACACGTTCTCTTTTTCACACACACACACACATGCATAAGCACACAAGCACGCACAAACACAGATACACACATACACACCTCAGTCCCTCATTGTTTAATTAGGACACAAGAGAAAGTGTGTGTGTGTGTGTGTGTGTGTGTGTAAGAGAAAAATTTTATTCTCAAAAGCACATGAATAAAACAGCAGTTAACTTTTCACAGTTTGGGAGTAGCAGGAGAGACTATAACCCCAAATTAAAACGCACCGAGGGGGTAAACTACCATGTGGCTGTTTATCCAATGGGAACTAGGTTACAGGGCTGTCCTGCAGGGCACTGAAGTAAAAGCGCTTTCTTTTCTGGCTCTTAGCCCCTGTCTGTGATGGCCCTCTCTACTTTCTTTGTACTTTTTCCTCACTTTTTTGTTCCCTATCGAGCCGTCTAGCAATACGTCTAGACATGCACCAGTGGGCACAGCTTAGCAGAGAGGAACAAACATTTTAAAAAAAGAAATAAATAATAAAAATATTGAAGGAGAAAAATAAGAACATCGGAAAAAAAGAGAAAATAACATCCATTTGCTTCCAATTGCTTTTCATTGATGTCAATGAGCTCACTGTTTTGGAGGCGCTCGTGCGCATCGCTGAACCATAAGTGGAACTCATGCCAGACATCTGGAGCGACTTTAACGTCATTACCACGCACATATCCAATGATCACAAATCCATTGTCTTCCCATTTTTCCCTTTCAAATAAACACATAAACAGCGGAAAACAATGGAAGAAAAATACAGAGAGAAGTACAGCAAAAGAAGAGATGCGGCTTCAGTAGTTTTATTTTATATTATTATTTTTTTTAATACAGAAGGTGTTTACACTGGATCTGAACACATTAATTATCAAATGAAATGGGATGGGGAAGCGAGTGCCCGTGAGGTAGCACTAATGTGACAGTAACAGCCAGGGAGGATTTTTTTTTCCAATCTGACATCAGCAGCAGAGCGACTTTACCATTAGTCCACCTACAATGTGAAAGTAATCGAAAGGCATTAGTGCTTATAACAGCTACAGTTAATCAGGAGATCACATCTCTATTCCAGTTGTTTTAATTGGACAAGCACCTACATTGGTCAGTATGCGAGTCATTCCTTGTGTCCCGAGGGAAATATCAGTGGAAATTTGTGTGAAATGCTTAGAGCTGAGTAGGCGTCAAACAGCTAAGGTGTATTCACATCTCCTTTACACATTCAACAGAAGTCAGATGACACTACAGTTCATGCTGTGATGGGCTGACTAAACCAGCAAAATAAAATGTATATCAATAGATCGTCAAAAAAGACAGAAAGACAGAACAGAAACACACACTGGTCACAATGCTGACCAGTAATATACTGTAGTGATTGGCTGTGCTGTATTTCAGGATTGTATGCAAGCAGAGTGTATACCATATATTGTATTATATAGCGTGTAAATGTGAGCATGCAAGTGTGTGTGTGTGTCCGTGTGTGTGTGTGTGTGTGTGTGTGCATGTGTGTGTGCGTGTGTGTCTCTGTTTACCACACTCACCTGACCACTGTCCAGTGGAGGCGCCGGTGCGGTCGGTGCAGGTGTCGCTGACGGGCCGGAAGACACTTTCCCAGCCACCGGCGGCGTAGCGCCAGTTGTGCGACTCCAGGATGAGCGTGCGCTGCGTGCCGTAGGCGATCATGAAGCAGTAGACCACATGGTGCAACTGGCAGCCGTAACCACAGCCCTTATTGATGTTACACACCAGCTTACGGGCCTTACTGCAGTCTGCAGGGTTCTGGAAGAGAGAGAGAGAGAGAGAGGGGGGGGGAGAGACAGAGGAAGAGACATGAAGATGTAAAGATGTAGAGCAGGAGATGAAGAGAGAGGGGGATGAGAGAAGAAGTTAAGAAAGAGTGAGGGAGAAAGTAAGAGAGAGAGAGAGAGGCAAGGTGAGAGTGGACGTTGATGTTTGGGGAAAAAGAGAGAACACAACAAAAAGGGGCAGATGAAAAGAAAGAGCAGAGAGAAAGTGAAGAGAGAGATGAAGAGAACGGAGGAAAGTGAGACAGTAAAGGGAGAGATGAGACAGCATCAGCACTCCTGTCAGAGCCCTGCTGCTCCTGCCTGCATAGATCAGGGCTACCTCAGGTTGGTTGGAGGGGGGGGGGGGGGGGTCAGCTCAGGGCAGTGTCCTCACAAGATCACAAATAGCCGCTCCCACAGCCTGACACTGGCTCTACTGCATGAAGCAGCTTCCCCACTAGGCCCCTGCTTAAAGGAATCATCTGGGCTAAAAACAACCTAGGGTCTGTTTGTGAATGATAACGAGTGTAAACCTTCGCTGGGGACCAAGATGACGTTAATTGGAGTAGCTTTGACTAAGACCGGAACATACATTGGGAAGGAAATTGCACATAGTATAGCCTTTAGGGCAAGCTCACTACATCAAAGTAAATCACTACTTTAAAGGAGAATTCCGTTGTGATTTTGACCTAAAGTGTGTTGAAACATGATACCGAGTGTGAACGTATGTCTCACCTTAAGGAATTTTACCGTTCGACGCCATCTTGAATTTAGTCACGATAAGTCGAGCAACGAGTACGAACGAACAGGTATGATAAGGTATCAGATTCCAAAAAAAATTCAGTGGAAATGCATGGATTCAGTTGCTTCCAGTAGCAGCAACTGGAATCCATGCATTTCCACAGAATTATTTTTGGATGCCCGAGGCACCCTCAACGAAAAACTGTTGGTAGCATTGGCTAACTAGCGCCAGATTTTTGAGTGCAGGGGACAAGCCGAGGTGAGCTATGAGACATATGTTCACACTCGATATCATGTTTCAACACACTTTAGGTCAATATCACACCGGAATTCTCCTTTAAGTCACTGACTAGGCTCACAATATCATTGCACTTCTGTGTTATTGTGGAGGGGAAAGGTTTAAAAAGTGGTTTAAGGGGTTTAAGGGGCTCTGTGGTGCAACTGGCTACACTGCCCTTCCCACATTTGGGTCCAAGTGCCCACTGGAAACCGGTTTTGAGTCCAACCCGGGTCACTTCCTGTCAGTCTCTTTACCGTCATATCCCAATAAAGGCAAAAAAACAAAACAAAACAAAACTATACTTTAAAAAAGAGGGTATAAAAAAGGACTGATTACTGCCATCTTCCTAAGACTCCTCACTTGTACACGAGTACATGTACATTTACAAGTTTGAACATTTTCTCATTATCTAGATCCTGTGTGTGTATGTGTGTGTGTGCATGTGCATGATTGTGTGTGTATGTGTGTGTGTGTGTGTGTGTATGTGCATGATTGTGTGTGTATGTGTGTGTGTGTGTGTGACCTTTACAGTGATATCTGCTAGACTGTACAGACAAAAATATCTGCTCCTCCTTTACTTCCCTAACCCCTCTGACATTTGCTTTTGTGTGAGAGGTACCTACAGAAAAAAAATCCTGCTCGAGAGATGCAGGCTGGTGTCACGTTTGTGTCTAAATACAGCGGTAAATAAATTTAATGGAAATTCATGTGTTCATGTGCAAGTTGCGTTGTTTCCAACACATTCAATTTAAGAGTGTGTATGAAAATAAGGAGCAATGAGAATAGATTGAGAAGAAATGTTTGAGAATAAAGACCAAAATCTCATATTGATGTTAAAATGAGCTCACTTATGTCAAGGAGAAATAGAATAGACAAAAGAGAGCACTCTTAAAATGAATGTGTTGAAAACAACACAATGTGCGTTGTTTTTAACACATCTCTATGTCCAGATACACAGTTTGTGTTGTTTCCAACACATTTGTTTTAAGAGTGAGATCTCATTTTGAATGTTCCTTTTCTATGGGTTCCCTAAATGTCTGCTTCAGCAAAATAGAACCACAAGATGTGTCAACATGGGACACACATTCTCAGATTCAAGATTTTTATTGCTGTAACTTCCCAACTTTCCATAACAAGGACCGACATCATTACACCAACCTGCTGTATCTGCTACACCAATATGCTATACCTGCTATATATCATAATCTAACCTATACCAGCATGTACTATATTAGTCTGGCCCCACCTGCCTGGTATCCAAGTCTGGTTCCTCACAATGTGTTTACATTTCCCTCGGCCGCCAGGTTGGTGGGCCAATTAGCGACGAGAGGGGATGAGCACATTAGTTTTGTAAATTGAAAATGGCTGTGGTAAACGGTAGTAGCAACACCTGCAAACATTAATCACTCTAAGACTAGTGTCGGAAGAATGTGTATATTTATAAAGAAAAAAAAAATACATTGTTTCCTGACTGCCAATGTGGTTTATTATCAGTTTGTAAGATTAGGCGAAGTAGGAAGTCATCTATGAAATCCCTGATCAATATCATTGTTTAGGCTGGACCAATGATTTCAAGGTTAATGCAAAGCCTACGCCCATTAAAACTAGATGTACCGCAGAGCGGTACAAAATATGACCGCCGCCCAGTCCAGCACATGTTTTCCACAAAAATAAGTCACGCTGAAAGGCATATATGATTCTAACTGTCTCACTGAATTGCATTATGCACACTCAATTCTCACTGGTATCTGCTAGACAACAAGTACCAAAACATGATTAGTTCATAGATTTCACATGTAATATACAGTACATTTTATACAACCCCACCTCCATCTTGCCTGTTCATAATTCTGAGAAATTCTTGAATTGTGTGCATGTGTGCGTGTACATGTTTATGTTTATGTGTGTGTGGGTGTGTGGGTGGGTGTGTGTGCGTGCATGTGTGTGTTTGCCTGTTTATGTGCCTGTGTGTGTGCATGTGTATATATGTCTACTGTGTGAGTATGTGTCATACGTAGGATTACTGTGAATGTATGTGTGTGCGTGTGTATCTGTTTATGCACATGTGTGCATATGGAATGGGTTTACATGACCCCTGGAGGCAAACATACGCAAAAAATTGGTCATCCTAGGCCCTACGGTTCTCAAGATATTCACAGAAAACCGTGTCTGCCCTACCCTCCTTTCGGGGGGTCCAGTCCAGCGGGGGGGCTACAGATCAAAACGAAAACAGGAGGTTCCATGCTATCCATGTGGGGTTACATGCCCACCAAGTTTCGTGTACCCCGGTCTTACAGTGTCCTGGGAATCCTTGACGGAAATTTGGACATGCGAAAAAGAAAAAAAAAAAAAGAAAAAAAATCTGACTAAACCTATATGACCGCCGCTTCGCTGCGCGGCGGTCATAATGATTGGAAACATTTCCCAATAAAGAGTACCCAGACTCTCTTCACAAAGTGAGTGTGTTTGGTGAAACCAGCAGTAGTACTAATAGTAACTAGTGCTGCACGGTGTATCGATACTAGAAAGGTATCACGATGCCTTCACGCAAAAAACGATGCGATTTCCGACGTTTTTAGAATCGATACTTTATTAAAATAATAACGTTCTGTGTCTGTGTGGACTGCTTCCACTCTCCATGCTCCTTGCACGCATCTAAGCAAGTGGGCGTGTCAATCAGGCAGCGCTGAATAAGTGAGTGCGCAGCCAACGTCAACATAGTTCTTTGCCGACAGTCCTCGGCTTGTGGATAAAACAAAAGGTGAAGTGAATCCTGGAACTATTTTGGATAAATCGCGGATAGTGAAGGCAAGCCATCAGGTACACAGAGTTTGTAAAATATGTTTCAAAGTCATTCAAAAGCAATACGCATAGAACTTGGCTAAGCACCTCGCAGACATATCCTAACATTTTTAAAGAGTTCAAAGAACGACAGGTTAACGAATAGGCTATAGAAAACACCACTACATGATTAGTGCCAAGTTCATCTCTTTAGTTTAAGTCTAGCCTAACTGAAACGAGTATGGTTTTCTGGGATAAAGCGAACCTTCCTTCATCAGTGAATTTTGATGAGACATAACGACTGATCATGCTAACGTGATGAAAACGCAAAGTTCATGCTAGTATAACATTACCATAATTTGCAAACAATCTATTTAATATTAGGTCAGTACTACTGGTAATGTTTGTCATATACAGTAGTAAACTGCAATTTGTTCAATAATAATTGCCCAGATGTAGGATAGGCTACCCGAAATGCGCTAATTAAAACCCACAGCATATAATACCACTGAAGCGTGTTGAGTCCTAATAATAATAGCGGCTTATTGTTACGTGGTAGCAAATAATGTTTGGAAAGTAAGAAAGATTTGCATAAGACAAGTTACATTGATGTTTTTAAAAAGAAGGCATCATGGAGAATAAAGAAAAATATAAAAAAATCTTTGTATATTCCCACAAGGTGTTTGGGTGCTCTGAAAATGAGAACCAAAATGATTTTTCAGACCTGTAAGGTCTGCTGTTCAGACCCTGAAGGAATTTATTTTCTGTTCATTGCTTTTTGTGAGAGTATTTCTACTTATCTCAGTAAGGAAAAGAAATCAAGAGCCTATGTTGAGTACAAATATGTCTTCTGAAGGCCTAAACAGAGCCCAGCCAAAATCTCTAATACAATTTTGAACTTTGAGGGACAGCTATGACCATGCAGGATCATCCAGACCAAATGTGACGATTTTGCTACATACAGTACTATTCCTATTGATGTACCAGCAAGCAAAATTTGAGCCTCCTACATGGTTTAGTTCTTGCGCTGTGGGCTTGTGAACGTTGACAAAAAGAAGAGGCCGAACAAAATCGACACCCCCCTCCCCCTGTAAAACTGGCTGTATCTTGGAAAGTATTGATCTTAATAAAAACATAAAAGTAATTTTACAGTGTGTAACATAGGTACACCTGGTAATGTTTTCAGAATTTTTTGAGACTTAAGTGCGTGGGCCCTGGTTGAATTGACGTGGAATGACCCCTAATGGTGTAGGCCTATCTGACGAAGACCTGGTTGGAACGTCGTACTTGTAAACTGGTACCCTTTGCAACTGTGAAAGAAATCCCATAAACACGGGAAGGCCTAGGGTAGCCTACATCAGATGGCCTAAAGGCCCCTCTGCATAGCATTCAGTGATTTGCATGCAGTAATTTCAACACTGACCTTGATCTAGCCTACTTTGGCTATTTAAAGGTACTTTATTGCCAAAACACAACACAATGTAAATGAACTATAACACACAATAAAGGACTTAATCACACACAAATTACTATTTTACTGACTATAAAAAATAATAATTATGTAGGAAGTTTAGAAGTTTAGAACCCAGAATTGACCTGCACACTACAAAAGTGCATCAAATTCAACACAAATCACTCAATACACTTGGAGGAGGTCTGCGTCCTTTCTTTTCCAGATATTTTAGGATTTCGCCGTGGTATCGTTTCAGTATCGAGCATCGAGATATTTATGGCAGGTATTGTATCGAAGTCATAATTTTGGTATCGTGACAACACTAATAGTAACTAGTACGATATGACTAATTGACTAAGTATCTGCGTAGATAAGTAAATTGTGCTCTATTGCCTGGATCCTTACAGTCAAGCTGCAATAAAGACACCACATCTGAGGGAGTGCATTGCCATGGAAACCCTATAAGCACCACATTTTCCATGAGCCCTGCAGGAAATGAGAAAAAAATGAGTGAGCATGAGTCAAAGCACAGGTTAACTTGTACCACCTTCACAGGAAGAGCTTTTTAAATCTCCGGAGCTCAATGCTCGCCAGCCACATACGGTCAGAAGAAGAAGAAGAAAACTCGGCCTATGTGATAAAAAAAACAACCCGACATCCACCGTTTTTCTCTGTTCTTTTATCTCCTCATTTAGAAGGCTCTTTGAATTATCAGTGCTGAGAAATTATGCTTTATAAATAAACTTGCCTCACCCACTCAGACTAGCTGAGTCCTGCCTTTCTTGTCATAAGATCTCTTTAGTGCAGAGCTTTACCCGAAACCCCCACTCCCCCCCCCCCCCCCAAACACACACACACACATACAATTCAGCATGTTGTTGCCATATTTTCCTGTACTGCACACTCAACTGAACTCGTCAGGTGTGCGGCACAGCGAATCGTTATCGTTATCTGACCACACCTGGTTAAGCTAATCGACAGCATTTTAATTAAGACTGATTTAATTAGGTGTGCTTGTAGCAGGGATAGATAGAAGATATTGTGCAGGAGGTGGAGTGTGTGTGTGTGTGTGTGTGTGTGTGTGTGAGAGAGAGAGAGAGAGAGAGGGTTCTGTACCAGGACTGCTGGATCTACAGTACTGAGGCAGGTGTCCACATGATATGTGTTTTCAATTACCTACACTAAGCTACCACCGCAGCTGCCTGAATGAATGAAGTGAAGGCAATGTCAGTAACGCTCCGCATAAAGACAGCCTAATATTCCCTGACACATCGAACTTCATCATGTTGTCTCGCCACCCCGTGAATCACTTAAAATCAGATTACATTTAGGTGGTTAGGCAGTTTAAAAAGTGCTGACAGTCGAACGCGAAAGCCTGTACGATTCGAGGCCATCAGTATCCTGACACTGGTAAATGTCGTATGCATTCATTGCATATTTCTTCCCATATAGCCGAACAGCGTAATCATGGTAGACATTAGTGTAAACCGGAGGCATAAGCTAATGGCGCTTTGCCTTACAGGCAGTCAGATATGCTTATTGTGCATTATGCAGATGGCCTGGTACTGTCAGGCTGTTATGATGAATGAAGACAACCATCAGAGACACCAGCGAAAAAGTTGAGGAGATGGAGAGGGTTTGTGTGTGTGTGTGGAGGGGTGGGGTGGTGAATAGGATTGGTCCTGATGAGCGATGAAATGCTTATGATGGAGCCAGTGGGGAGGGAGGGTGTGTGTGTGTGTGGCAGTTCTCAGAATGCCAGCTAGAGGCTGTCAGCACTCCATACAGTACCCAGACAGACTGACTCCACTTTTTTCCACTGTGTGTGGACACACACACACACACACACACACACACACACACAATGTGTGGAATATGACCATGACTAAAATTGTTGCAGTCCTGTCTAGGTGCATCAAAATGTCCGTCATCCATTTACCCAGTAAAAAGCAGAACAAAGCAATTTCTGCTGTCTGTGCCATTCTTCTGTTCCCTGCTGTGTTCTTCTAGTGAAATACATGTCCATGTCATTTTAATGGTTTTGCACAGCAGACTACACTGTTTTCTGTATTGTTCTATAATGATACGGACTGGAGAAAATGTCCTGATAAGACTGACATGCACCTTCCTGATTTAGATTAAATGTCTACTCTGTCTCGGAGTGGGTCTAAGAAATGGCCACATTGGGATTATAGTGATAATTCAGACATAATTTATGGTTAAACACATTTCTATGAAGTGCAAGATATAGGGGTATTAGGGTATTAGTGAGAGGGTGTGTGGGGGCAGTACCTGTAACGATAGAGGACTATAGGGGTATTAGTTAGAGGGTGAAGGGGCAGTAACTGTAACAATAGAGGAGTATTGGGGTATTAGTGAGAGGGTGTGTGGGGGCAGTACCTGTAACGATAGAGGAGTATTGGGGTATTAGTGAGAGGGTGAAGGGGCAGTAACTGTAACGATAGAGGAGTATTGGGGTATTAGTGAGAGGGTGTGTGGGGGCAGTATACCTGTAATGATAGAGGAGTAATTGGGGTATTAGTGAGAGGGTGTGTGGGGGCAGTACCTGTAACGATAGAAGAGTATTGGGGTATTAGTGAGAGGGTGTGTGCGGACAGTACCTTCAAAAATCTCCATAGAGTTCTGCTTGACTAGTATAATTATTCTATGTTGTTTTTTATGTGTTTTAATTATTACTTTTTAAACACATTTAAACTATTGCTCTTTTATGCTTTCATGTACTATTACCTTGTGTGTTTTATGTTTTCTTTTTTTATTATTCTTTAATTTTTAAACTATTCTTTTACTATTGCCCTTATATGCTTTTATTCGCTAGTCCTGTTTGTTTGTGTTTATGTGAAGCACATTGAATGACCCCTGTGTATGAAATGCGCTATATAAATAAAGCTAATTTGACTTGTGTCTTTATAGGGGTATTGGGGTATTAGTGAGAGTGTATGTGGGGCAGTACCTGTAGGTATGTGATTCTGTTCTGCACCAGGTCAAAACTATTGCCCTTTTATGCTTTTATTCGCTAGTCCTGTTTGCTTGTGTTTATGTGAAGCACATTGAATGACCCCTGTGTATGAAATGCGCTATATAAATAAAGCTGATTTGACTTGTGTCTTTATAGGGGTATTGGGGTATTAGTGAGAGTGTATGTGGGGCAGTACCTGTAGGTATGTGATTCTGTTCTGCACCAGGTCAGATAGGTCTTTGGCCTCCTTCTCTCGCCAGTCTCCCGTTCCGTCAGCTTGGCTGAGGTAGTACAAGTCTGTCATAACGGACCTAGTTACACACACACACACACACACACACATAAACAGAGAGAGGGACAGACACAAGTCAGCAGTGAACAGCAATAGAGGTACAGACCTTGATTGAGCTAAATGGGGTCACTTCTAAAAGATGATGGGCACTTGTGATTAGGAACGCATTAGCTGTAATGACACTCGTTGACATGGTGTGGTGTCATCACCACCACCGCTTTTACGGTATTTATCTATCCTACCTACCGCAGGCCCGCGCCAGTGCCAAGCCTCAATGGACAGCCAGAAGCCTGAGCCAAACACTCACACACACACACACGCACATACACAGACACACACACAAACACACACACACACACACATAGTGGAAGTACATCACTTAACTTCTTCAGCCTGTTCACTTTGGCAAGAGGAATGTATGAAACATTTTATATTCGTCAAAACCTACATCCAATCAAGATAGCCGAAATTCATTATCACACCATACATAATAATGAAAATCTAATGCCTCTGTTACTTCATTCTGCACCATGACTGTTTGCTGCAATGTGAGTAGTGGCTTTGCAAAAGAAAAAAAAATAATGAAAGAAACATTTAGGATTTCTTTATCACATAAATCAAGTCAGCTACTTAAACTGAGTCTTTATTTCATACTTGAAAGGTTATAACCTTTAGAAACTTGCCAAGTGCAAACATCAAACTTTAAGAAAGTAATTTCATTCTCTGTTTGAACTACGGATATAGTACAGTATACTCTATTCAGATAAATCTGTTAAAGGTGTGAGTTTGTCAAAGAGAAAAAGAAATGGAGAGAGAAAGAGAGAGAGAATAGAATGGCTGATTAGCACAGTTGGCTTCTGAAAAGACACAGAGCTAGGAGAGAGAAAGAGAGAGTGTGTGAGAGAGGAAAAGAGAGAAAAATGGGTAAGTACAGTCAGGGGCCAGGTGGTTAGCAGTCTCCAATGTGAAGAACAATGCCATACACTTGGATCAAAGGCATTTTTAACTGTTCAAATCTCACCAAGGTTATTTCAATGAGAAAAAAAAAAAATCTATGCTTATACAGTTTGATCTGATCAGTGCTCAAGGGTTTGAGTTGAGCTGGACTTTATATGGCCTTTGGGCCCAACCAGCAATCGGCTGTGCATTGTCCACCACTGCTAGTCATTATCTAAAGGTCAACAGGCATACACACATACACGCACACACACATACCTGTACATACACACACACACACACACACACACACACTTTCTAAGGCAAACAATCTGACATATATAGAGACCCAATTATTCTTTGTCAAACACACACTCACACACACACACACACACACACACAGGTACACACTTCACCATTAAGAGATAAAAGAACAGGCAAAGAGAAGAGAAGATGAAGACAAAGTGAAAAAATATAGGAACAAGAAGGAGGGAGAGAGAATGACAAAGAGATGATTCGTTCTTTCACGTAACAGGAATCTGGTCTGCCCTGGCAGTGGCATTAAAGTGTGTGTGTGTGTGTGTATTTATGTCTTTTCCTGTGTGTGTGCGGTTGTGGGGGGTCGTGACTTTGTGAGGTCCTGACATTTTGTGAGAGAGCTCCATTGTAAGCGTGTTTCCTGACCAGGCAGCTTGTTGCGGTGCACAATGAGGTCCTTTCTGTGGCTGACCAATGGGACAGTGGCACAGCACCATCCCACCGTGCACAGTACCGCTGAGATAACTCATGTCACACACACACACACACACACACACATATATCAAGCCCAGTACCGCTGAGATAACTCACGTCAGCCACGTTTTACAGAAAACCAGCAGCGCCAAGTCCACTTTTCTGAATGGGAAATAGATAGGAAAGTGTGTGCACACTCTACACACATATGCACACAGACATGTACACATTTATACCGACACACAGACAGACACAGACACATATATGCACGCACACACATACTGTACACACACACACACATACAGTATATACACACATATGCCCCCCCACACATGCACACATGTACACACAAACACACTACCCATGGCCATTTCACTGACAACTGAGAAATCATTCCATGCCATTTTGCTTGAAAGCACACACAACATTAATGGGTATTTTACATTTTAAATATTATTATTAAATAGCATTATGCATGGACAACTAATTATTAACCCATAAACACTGATTTTGTAAGGCTGCAGACACAAAATGTAATGGCTGCTCAGAGATCTGACGTAGTCTAACTTATTATTATATTAAATATTTAAAAACGATATAAATCATAAAGGTGATGTCTGCACTGGTATCCTTTAAGAAGTCAATCCACATTCTCAGACGTGTTTACATTTGTCTTCCTAGCAGTTCTGCTCATTCTGTCATCAAACCTTAGTTGTAGCGGCATGCTTCTATTCTGGGAGCGTACCTATGTGCCCGGGGTCCTATGTGCCCGGGGTCCTATGTGCCCCGGGTCCTATGTTTCCCGCTTTGTATGGGACCGGGGAACATAGGACCCTTTTTTAACACCCTAACCATAACCCTAACCCCGAGCGGGGAACATAGGACCTGGGGAACATAGGGATGACCCCTCTATTCCAGCCAAACAATGAATACTTAGGCCCCTATTTTCCACCCTGGCGCATGGCGGAAAACTCGTTTTCCACCCGGCGCAAAAAGTTTATTTTCATATTTTGCACGTGTCATTTTTAAACAATGTGCCAGGAGGTGTGGCAATGACCAACCTAGGAAGTGGTCTGGCGCAATGTCTAAAAATCACTATTGTATACTACCTAAAACGCATTAGGCCACTGACCAAGAGAAACCTGGTCAGAAGTCCATGGCGAGTTGTTCATATGTTATTTTAAGAGCGCATTATCAACAGTGATATGGGCAGGTGCACAACGCACTATCCTTCTTTCATCAGCACACATCCATAATGTAAAGTATAAAGTGCAGGTAAACTATAAAACTGTCCCACCTTAAATGTACAGTTCTTGATTATAATCCATTACATTTTTGTTGTGCTGTTGATTTCAAAAAGATATCTACTGTGCTGTGGCGCAAGTAAGGGATAATGTATAGAACGCCGGTCATTGTCGGGAGATAGGTCCCGACAGGGCGAACCGGACCCCGACGCGCAGCGGAGGGGTCTTGTTCCGCCCTGAAGGGACCTATCTCCCGACAATGACCGGCGTTCTATACATTATCCCGCTTATTACACGGCTATTTACCAAAACGACACAATAAACTCCCCACGATATGACTCTTTAGCCTACATAACCTAGGCTATAGCCTATTTGTTACTGTTTCATCATGGCTTTTGCTGAGAAACAAATAGTTCGCAACAACACACGCTGAACTTGAATCAAACATTCTTTAGAACACAGCTGATCAACCGTCTGCTTTCACTTTTGAATGAAGTTCCAATCCTTGCGTAGTGATATGAAAGAATTGACTTAGAAGCACAAAGCCCATTTTCCTTGACAGCGGTCTGTTATACTTAGCAACGGTCTGTTATTCAGAATTAGCAGACCGCCGAACGTTGGGAAGGCCCATTCAAGTGAATGGAGCATTCTGCAGCACTATGAAGAGCCGTGTAATAACTGGCTATAGCGCCCTTACCACACTTGGGTCCAAGTGCCCACGGGGGTCATATCCTGATCCCACCCCATCTCTCTCTCTCTCTCCCACCTACTCTGGGATAGTCTTTTCACCATCCCTTTACAATAAAGGCAAACCCTTCCCATAAAAAAACACAATTAAAATAAAAAATATATAAATAAAAATAAATAAAAGATATCTACAGATAAATGTTCTTGAAGAAAGGACTAGGGCTAATCAAGGACTGCTCTCAGTACAGCAAGAGAGGCTGATAAGAGGCATGTTGACCCCTGACCTTTGCTGGTGGCCCAGGTCCTGAAGCAGGTTGTCTGTGTGCCGGTGGCGGATGGGCCCGTCGGTGTGGCCCAGCTTCTTGACCTCACTGCGCACAAAGTACCAGAGCTCCCGCACGCCGTTCTCAATCTTCCTCCGCAACTCCTCATGCTCCTGACCAGGGCCCACTGCAGAGACAGGGAGGGGGAAAGAATGAGGGATAAAGAGAAGGGGAGAGAGAGAGAGAGTAAATAAATATATGAGCAGTATCTTCCCCCAGATGTAAAAAATACATTAAGAGCTTTGAACATTTGCCACAGAGTGAAAATAAGCCAGTATTTTGAGGTGAAAATAGAGAGTGTAAAAATATACTGTAGCCCAAGAAAATACCAAAGCCTGCCAGAACTAAACAATTGTAAAGTACACTGCCAGGCAAAGATACAATTC
>NW_027468859.1:12726712-12731712 GCF_046254945.1 Alosa pseudoharengus
ATTTTGTGACATTTCTTCAGCTATGAGGTCAATACAGGCAACATTAACATTCTGGAGGAACAGATTAGGCAGTCTGCCGAGAGACTTTCCCCAATAGGCGGCATTGGACCATTAAACCTCATACAATGATCCAATAAATACAGCCAAACAAGAAAGGCAAGAAATAGTAAACAGAAAACAATATCAACATTTTAGAGTGGCCCAGCAAAAGTCCAGACCTCAATCTGTCAAAAAAGTGAGCACAAGGCCAGAGTGATGGCAAATAATCATTCCTGCCTCAAAACCCTGATTGCTGCTAAACAGTTGTGGTCTAGAATCATTGTGGACACATGAAGAGGCTTGGTAGGTATAATAAGAACCACTTAGAGAGCTGTGAATGCAAATAAAGATGTTTCCATTGATTATTTAAAAAGGGTATACAGTAAATAATTTTGGACATGCCATTTTTCATAAAAATGTTAAAAATATGAAACACTTCTTTTTTGATTCCATGTTTCTCCCACATCGTCTTACAACCTTTTATTATACAGCTCTTCACAATGCTAGTAGAACGCTCCATTGACTTGAATGGGATTTCCCAATGTTCTACGGTAAAATAAATTCATGTAATTACCGCTGCAAACATATAATTACCGCTGTCAATGGCAACGGGTTTTGTGCTGCTGATTTAAGTGTTTCATATCATTCCGCAAGTAGTCCGGTCACTTCTTGCATTGGAACTTCATTCAAAAGTGAAAGCAGACGGTTGATCAGCTGTGTTCTAAAGAATGTTTGATTCAAGTTCAGCGTGTGTTGCGAACTATTTGTTTCTCAGCAAAAGCCACGACGAAACGGAAACAAATAAGTGTAAAGAGACATATCGTGGAGTTTATTTTTTCGTTTTGGCAAGTAGCCATATAATAAGCGGGATAATGTATAGAACCCTTCAGGGCGAAACAAGACCCGAACCGGACCCCGCTGGCGCGTCAGGGTCCGGTTCGCCCTGTCGGGACTTATTTTCCCAATAATGACCGGCGTTCTATACATTATCCCTTACTTGGCATGTGGCAATGTCATTTTCAGTCATACAAACAAACAAACATATTGGTCAAGAGAAAAATCAACATTAAATCAATATTTGCCAGGGGTATTAGGGCTGTTCAAAATTGTAATCATGATTATCGATTAACGATAATTCATGGGGGTGGCGGGGGGGTTACATTAGCCTTATCTGTTATTCCCACAACTCCAGAAAAATATCACTAATAGGCTATAATAAGGAAAATTCTACTTATCCATGAAATGTTCCCTGATGATCAGATAAAATGCCCTTTGCTTTAGAATTCTACTTCTGGCATGTGCAGGCTTGCATCTCTACTTGTATCTGCACAGTTGACTCTCGTAGCAGCATATTACCAGCTTTTCTCTCCTACATCTTTTCATTAGTTATCTTTTATTGCTTCACCTGCCAAAGCAGCACTGGTTGAAACAATTGGTTGATAGCTGGATAGCTAATATATTAGTCTGAATTAGACTGAAGGAGCAAACAATCAGTGTTAATGATCTAACGGTAGCGTTCACGTTTTCCTAATGTTATCCTCTTGCACTAGTAGAAGCTAATAGACAAGCTGTAACGTGCTTATTTAAAAAAACAGGCGTATTCTAACGTTAGATTAGCCATCTTGCAATAGGTTGAAATTGTATCTATTTCCAAAAAACATCTTTCTTTTAATGAAATGTGGCAAAATAATAGTTTTTTTCTCAATTATACTATTTTTGTGATTGTTTGGAGCCAAGAAGATAGAAATTGAAATTCAATTAATTGCACAGCCCTAAGGGGTATAAATAATTTTGTTTTTAACTGTATTTTTTAGTTATACACGGTTCGGCTAATACATAGGAAATAACTGTATTTTGGTTGTCTCTAGGAATACTAAGCTTTTCGAAGACTTCAAAGACATTTTTTTCACAAACAAGCCAATAAGGTGCCACTTCACCCACCATCCACCTGCCAATCCACATAGACAACATACATTCATGTGCCACCTAGTTTGTGAAAATGTGGGCAAAAGTAAGCACATGGGGGAGGACATGTTTAACAGATGGTGGATGATATATCTGTAACTTGCTGAAGCTAATCCTCTAAATCCTGACCCCCTGGCACACACACACACACACACACACACACACAATGCCAGGGCAGTGGACAGTGCCCTCCTTCCTCGTAAAAACACCCTTCATCATCACCCTTCATCAACTCTTGGCCTGGCTACTCAGGTCCCTCAGGAGGGTAGAGGGTACGGTATATGTGCAGTAAATCTATATGCAAATGGATACGCCCAGAGTGCACTGTTACACTTAAAATGTCTGACCATTGACCAGATGAGACTCATTTTCACATCAAGGTGCAACCCACTGTGGGCAGATTCAGTCTGTGTCTGGCACTATCACTCTCAAGAACCCCCCCCCCCCCCACACACACACACACACACACACACACACACACAAACTATGACACATATGCACACACACATACATTACATATTACACATATGCATGCACACACAGAGACAGACTATGGCATATATGCACACGCACGCACGCACGCAACAAACGCACACACACACACACACACACACACACACACACCTGGATGCCTCAGAAGACAATCAAGGAATGAAACAAGTGGATAGCTATTAGGCTGAAATCCCAACATCCGAGCCCCTTCACCTCTCCTGTCTGTCTCCAGTGCCTCTCTCTGTGTCTCATCAATCTCTCTATCACTCTAACCTCATCCCTCTTTCTCTCTCTCTCTCACACACACACACACACACACACACAACACACTTTAGCCTCTTCAGAGGTCAGAGTCAGAAGACCCATCACTCATCCTGTCCTCAGCACAATGTCAAACCATGCGTTGTGTGTGTGTGTGTGTGTGTGTGTGTGCGTGTGCGCGAGTGTGTGTGTGTGTGTGTGTGTGCGGTGCATGAGAGCGAGAGAGAGAGAAAGAGTGAGAAAGAAAGAAATGGAGAGACAGGAGGACATAGAGAAAAACAGACAAAAGAAAGTGTGAATGAGGAGGAGAAATGTGGAGACGTGTGACGGATGGAGAAGTCCTGTTCTGCTGAGTGCACTTAGACTAAGAGTGGACTAGTCCACAGCACAAAGGCCTACAGAGAGGAGTGCAAACAACTCACACAACACACAAAACCAGACAGACAGAGGAAGAGAAAGAGAAGAAGTTAATAAGACTGCTGTCAAAAATGCTGTCAAAAAATGTCTTTTTGTCTGAGTGTCTGTCCGTTTGAGTTTCTGTCTGTCTGTTTGAATGTCTGTGTGTCTGAGTGCCTGTCTGTCTGTCTTGTGTAGTGTAAATTACAGTACTAAGACATAATGCTGAGTGCATTGGTTTGAGAATAAATTGTTCCATTTTTGAAAGTTGATTTATGTTTCAGATCTTGCATTAAGTTCTCGTGCTATTTGTGACTAGACACACAATGTCTCAGGCAGGTTTTGAACTCTGGTCTCTTGGGCTGCAGGCCTTACAAATATACTATTCTAAAATTTGACCAATTCAAGTGATACATTTTAGCCTGGGTTTTCCCATGCTGCCTTACGCGCAATTTTATTCACGCTGCTAGGCAGTCTGGATTCCATGAAGCAAATTTTCGCCTCAGTTAGGGGACCAATCACAGAACGGAGGGAGGGCAGCAAGACGATGACGACACACCGAAGCCGTTATGAGCTACGTACAGACGCATTTGATAGACATTCGTAGCGCCCAATAAACGGCTCTGGGCATTCGTAAACCACGTTTCAAATACGAGAAAATAAATGTCTAGTTCCCAGACCCCATCTCAATGAGATGAGGTCTGACGTTAGCCAGGCTAGATACATTTAAGAATTTGAACTAATTTTAAAAACAGACATAATGTGCCTCGGGTGAGCTTTGAACCCAATTCCTCCAGATTTGTATGCACTTGACTTACTAATTGAGCTACTGTGCATTCTGAGCTTGAATCCACTGGTGTGCCTAGATCAGGTTGTAGCACAGTGGAGCACCATGAGAGGTGTCAAAATAAAGCTTGTATTTCTGTTTGAACCCACCGTTTGGTCTGTATATTTTTGTTTGTGTGAGTATATGGTTTTGTGTCTGTCAGGTGTGTTAGTTTGTGTCTTTTATACATTTATGTGAATGTGTATTTCTGTATTGTTTATTACTGACAAAAGTTGCATTTTGAACTGATGCATTTTGCATTTTGAAAATGCATTTTGAACTGAAGAAATTGTAGAGTTTAGATTAAATGGATGTATTTCTGTAAGTTGATGCATGTTTGAGATCTTGCCCTGAATTTACAGTATGTGTGCATTGTAGTACAGTATGTATATGTACTGTATGTTTGTGTGTGTGATTATTTAAACTGATTATTGCTGTCTGCTCTAAAAGGAACCGTATGTAAGAAAAATATTTCAATTAATCATAAAATGGCCCTGATATGTCACTAGACATTAAGAAATCATGTTCATTTCAAATACGTATATCACTGACAACAGTAGTCCAGCCAGGATATTGTCATCTAAAAAGTTGCAGCCCTCAACTGTTGTTGATGTTGTGTTTTGTCATGTCATGTTGTGTTTTGGCCTGATGCGCCACCCTTTACCTATCTACTAATCACGAAGTCAGTAGTGTTTCGCCATCCGCATTGGCAACCTCGAGTCAGGGGGGAGGGGGAAGGGATACACCGCTCTTCAGTATTTTGAAAGTGATTGCAGTACCAGTTTTGGCCACAATCTTACATATGGTTCCTTTAATGTTCAATGTGGCTCACTTGAGTGCAATACAAATTCCATTTGGAGCAATATAGGTTTCATCATTTGTGTTTAAGTACTGTAGTTCATTTTATTGCTTAATCTTGGTTGCAAAGCAGGCTTTGAAAGTAAAATTTAACCTGGAAACATTTTTGAAAAGTTCAGTTTTCAATTGAGATTAGTATCAGCTTTGAAATTGATCCCCTTGT
>NW_027468859.1:12736712-12741712 GCF_046254945.1 Alosa pseudoharengus
GTCACTTTAATAGGGCGCACAAAGTGTTTGAGTGTGTGTGTGTGTGTGTGTGTGTGTGTATGTGTGTGTGCACATGCACACAGGGCATAAAAACACAACAGGCAAGTAACGTTAAGACACACATAAGCATAAAACCATGGCTATATTTAGTGCGAAACGTTTGGCATAGTTTTAAAGGTTTTGCACACTTCACACAATGGCATGCCCAACACACACACACACACACACACACACACACACACACACACACACACACACACACACACACACACACACACACACACAAACAAACAAACAAAAATAATACCCAAAACAGATGCTCTTTAGTAACACATACACACACACATAAGCAATTTGAATTCTCATGGATTTTTTTCAGCTTTGTGGTACAGGCCTGACTCCCACTCCGCCTCGTATAAATAGGAGGTGTCATGCCGCGTGTGAGCCTACTCTGTGGGCCGTTGTCCTGGAGCACGGCATGGCGCAAAGGAAATAGGCCCCCAGAAAAGCTCATCTCTCACCCGAGACATGCAATCTCAGCGTGGGTAGTCACCTCCATCCCACCCTCCCCTCTGCTCCTTCCCCACCACTGCCATCTCGCTGCTGTGCGTCAGCTCTACATGTCGGCCTTAGTCGGCCAGAACAAACATCAAAACACAAAAAACTGTTTTTTTTTCCGCTGAGTAACACAGTGGGGCCAAAACAAGCAAACACTTGGGGCAAATAACTCACATCACATCAGGGTTCTGCTCTGAGACACACACACACACACACACACACACACATACACACATACACACACACAAACACACTTTCCTGCACACACACACCCAAACACACATACACACACACCCGCACGCACATACATACACACACTGTCAGAGACAGAGAGAGACATACATACACAAACACTCACTACGTAGAACTATTAGAGCAAGACTCCACACTCTAATGGAGGCTGTTTACATCCGAAACGGAATAAAGAGCAACTGTTCCTGTCAAGGCTGTTAGTGTCGGCGCGGTTATATTTCATTGCGTTTCATAAGAGCCGCACTTCAAGTGGCACTCACCAAGGATCCTATCCAGGCGCACTAATGTGTTTAATGTTGTCATTATAAAGCGGTGCGTAGCAAGCGATAGGCTGCAGGGCACCTCTGCCTTCATAAGCCTGTCACGTTACATGAGGTACACGGGGAAGAGTGGGAGGAAATACCTATGGGAAATATCATTCTGATGTATTAAGTAACAGTGAATGCAGGGGAGTGACACTCTAATCAACTAATATCTACTTGTGAAATCGAGGCGATGGAGAGACACTTGCTTGCGAGAACACATGGTATTACAAGTTGAGTCGCCTGTTAGCAGGCATTTGTCAAGGTTGCACTGCGACACGTGAGGTCAAAATCTAATACACCTTCCCCTGTTCACTCAGGAGGTTTTTGAAATATGGCAGTTCATCACATTGTGTTCTTGACCTCATATCTGCTTTAGGGCCCCTTCAGTCCCTGGCCATCATAAATATCTCGGGTGTGAAAAATGAAATCTAATGACAGAACAAAAAAGAAGTGGAGCTACTCGACCGGCAGAGACAAGGGCATGAGAGAGAGAGAGAGAGACGTCATCGAGCATGACTTTCTGCTAACCTAAACAGATTTTTTGAACGCTGTGACCGATTAACAGGGTCTTCCGGGCAGAACTGAAGATGCTGAGAGATTTGCAGTGCTGTTGTGCTGTGCTAAAGGCTAAAATGAAACATGCCACGGCTTTCTTTATTTAACAAATAAATAGTGAATAAATAATATAAACAAATCTCTAAATAAATAAACTGCTTAAGTAGTGGGAGTTTGGGTTGGGTGGTGGGGCACTGGGGTCTGGCTGACAGAAAGTGAGAGACTAAAAGCATCCGTTCTGAGGAGCGTCAGTGAGACCACTGGTCGCTTTCGCTTCCTCTGGGGGGTAGTAGAGTATGTCTTCATTTTGCTTCCCTCTCTCCCCCTTTGCCTATATCCTTATCACCCCTCCCCCCCCTTTCTCTCTCTCTCACACACACACACACACACACACACACACACGTGTGTTGCTCCCCGAGCAGTTCTGTGTTAGTGACCTTTCTGGACCTTTCCGTTCCATCATCTTTACGACTTAGCGTCGCTGTCATTTCCCTATCAGGCTCGAGGTTTTTGGGGTTTTTTTCCTCGCTGAGGAAAGGTCAACCTGAATGACCCGCTGGAACTGCCGTTCTCCCACAAACGGTTTAGCCCGGCCCGTAAAAAGGCGGCCCATACATCAACGCGCTCGCGGGCGTGCAGGGTGGGGGGGTTGTAGGGTGGGGAGGCTAGGCCGCTGTATTAAAGCGTGGCGTTCGCTGGCGAGCTTTGAATAATGCATGCGGCGGGATTGAATTTATATTTATATTTCAAAGCAGTCTGGCGGCAGGATTATGCCCCAGTATCTTCCTGGCACAACATGGCTCACTCTTCACCTCCCTCTCCCTGTCTCTCTCTACTCCTCTCTCCACCTACCTCTCTTTCTCCCTGCCTCTCTCTACTCCTCTCTCCACCTCCCACTCTCTTTCTCTCCCTCTCTATTCCTCTCTCCGTCTCTCACACTCTCTATGTGTGCTTTCCTATCCACTGCGCATGCCCCTTTTCCCTCCTGCAGCCTCTGCTGGACAGCTCCCAGGAACAAGTCAAAGTAGGACAAACTCCATCTCAAGTGGAGTCACTGATGTCCCCTTAAACCAGGACAGGGGCGATGGGACAGCTCATCACCCGAGAGGGAACAAATATAACGTCTCAATCCACTCACAAATGTAAATGTAAGTACCTCTTCAATAAGAACCTCTGTTTGTCACAGAAAATATACCAAATACCCAACAGCTGGACGTGTACATCAAAGCTAACAACGCACAATAAATCTCAATTAGAGTTCCGTTTCCCTGGACAGCTTGCTCTTTAATTGTCTCTCCTGAAACTTTATCCCAGAATGCTGAGAATGGTATCCGGGGACAACCTGGAGCTAGGGAGCTAGATGCCTTGTGTAGAGCGCTGCTGCTGCTGCTGCTTGCTACATCTGCCGTTGCCGCTGCATCCCACTGAATGTTTCATGATTCCTTGTTTACTTCCTAGTGCTCTAATCTCCAGGCCCAAGCCCCCAGCGGTCTGGCCCGCGAATAACAAAAAACAGCTCAGAGGAACTTCCTCCAGGAGGCCTGCTCCACAACTCTGAAGCAAGCTGGTTAAAAAAAAAACAGGAGGAGGAGGAGGAGGACGACGTGTCCTTGACCCTGACGGTGTGTGTTTCCACACACCGAAATTTTGCGTCGCTCTCATTGAAGTTGAATGGAGACGAAATTCGCCTTGGTTGGGCGAAATGAAAGCGAATCGCCCAGGCAGGCGAAACAAAGTTGGCCAAAGTTTAACTTTATTTAAATGAGGACCATTCGAGAACCAATCAGGTCCGCCTCCCGTGTTTGGAGGCGGGAGTTACAAAAAAGTCTGACCAAGATGGCGTTGACTACCTGAGCTGTAACACGAAAATTTGTATGTGATTAAAATGTTTCTACACGAACATTGCCACTTGTATCAACACGAATTGTGGTTTATATGCCACAAGAACTTAGTCAGAGCACATACACCACTAAATAGACCACTTTATATGTTAGTTTAAAGGAACCGTATGTAAGATTGTGGCCAAAACGGGTACTACAATCACTTTCAAATTACTGTAGAGTAGTGTATCCCCTTCCCCTCCCCTCTGACTGGCAGAGTTGGCAACCGGATGACGAAACACTACTGACTTTGTGATTAGTAGATAGGTGGAGGGTGGCGCATTAGGCCAAAACACAACATGACAACATCAACATCAGTTGAGGGCTGCAACTTCACTTTTTAAATGACAATATCCTGGCCAGACTACTGTTGTCAGTGATATAAGTATTTGAAATGAACATGATTTCTGAATGTCTAGTGACATATCAGGGCAATTTTATGATTAATTGAAATACATTTTTTACATACGGTTCCTTTAAGCACTCAATCTTTTTAGCTAGCTGACAGGCGAAATGCTAGTATTTTAGGACATTGGATTGCATTGTAAACCTAGCTAGACAGCTAGGCTACATGCTGCAACACAGATATGAAATATATTATGTCTTATTGACCTTGTTGTTTCTATGATCATGAATTGTTGTTTATAGGCAACATCAACTTAGTCGAGGCATAAAGACCCCTGGATATCTTCATTAAGTACTTAAACGTTTGAACTAGCTGATTAGCCTAATTAGCTCGCTTGCCACCACTGGCTAGACACTGCAGTCAAAAGGTTAGCGGTTTCGCCTTCACGCCCCCGAGGCGAAATTTCGCTGGCCGAAAATCGCAAGGTGTTTCGCTGTGTGGAAACCCACCGTGAGGGAGGGAAACGGTGTGCACTGTGCAGGGATGAACTCAGGACCCATGCACAGGCACACTGAGTATACTGGGATGAACTCAGGACCCATGCACAGGCAGATGAGTATACTGGGATGAACTCAGGACCCATGCACAGGCAGATGAGTGGTATGGATGGCCATGGTAGCAGGGATTTGAACAAATGTTTAAATAATAAATAAGATATAGGAAATTATTATGGAAAGGTAAGATAGATAGATAGATAGAGAGAGACAGGGAGAGAGAAAGAGAGAGAGAGAGAAGAAAAAAGATTCAGGAAACAGGAAAAGACTGGTTTTGCTCTATAAATAAATGCTACTGTATATGCATGCATATCTGCCTAGGGTGTGTGTATGTGTGTTTGTGTGTATGTGTGTGTGTGTGTGTGTGTGTGTGTGTGTATGTGTGTGTGTGTGTGTGTGTGTGTGTGCTCTGCCATGCCATCAGCACTTTCTCTCCAGAGGTAACCTTGAGGGAGGAGAGAGTGGGGGAGAGATGGAGTGGAGTGGCAGGCTGCAGGCTATCCTAGGTTCATCAAACCGTAGCTTTTATTTTAAATGATCGGAAAAATCT
>NW_027468859.1:12749212-12751712 GCF_046254945.1 Alosa pseudoharengus
CATGCCACAATTACTGGTACCCCTGTATTTAATTCTCAGGAAAGCCTCCTTTTGCCAATAAAATAGCTTTTAGTCTTTTCCCTTAACATTAGTTAATGGATGGATTATGAACTTTCTGGTCCCTGGGCCCAGATTTATTAAGGGCCCCCCACTAATTGTCGAATGTGTGTGTGTGGGGGTTTGGGGGTCATCCCCCAGAAATGTTTTAATTTGTTTAATGTGATTTCCTGTATTCTGGTGCATTTTGGGGATGGCCAATCAATCAGATTCAATCAGATTCATAGCCTACATCCTGATGTGTTGATATTGAGTCAATGATTCCATGCAATTGCTTGGGCTTCAGGGCCCCCTGACCCCTTGGGCTCCTGGGCCTGGGCCTGGTAGGCCCGTGCAGTAATCCATCCCTGACTAAGTTAAAGTCTTCTTCGTTAAGATCTAAGTAAGTTAAAGCACACAAACCAGGGGGTTTAAGAACACTCCTCTTTAAGAGAATATATCCGGATTTTCCAGATTCGTAGATCCTGCTCACTTCACTGGTTTTCTATGGAAGTCAGATCAGGGAACTGAGATGACCATGAGCAGAGGCATTCAGATTTTTATTTCAAATGCCCAGGTATTTCATGTGCAGTTTATGATCCCATGAACCCTAATGAGGCTCCAAGGGCATTTGAATTAAAAACAGCCCTAGAACATCACACACCCTCCACCATACTTTTTCTCAGAATAAATGTGCTTCCCTTCAAGATTGGATTTTTCCTCATTTTCCCTCATCTTTACCAGCGGTGACAATACATGTGGAGGGTGCTGAATATAAACACACACATACACACTGACACGCACTGCACTGTTTCTGAGAAAAGAGTCAGACGTGGCAGACGCGAGCAGACAGACAGAAAGAGAGAAGTCTCTGAGCTATTAGTCAGCTCAATTAGAGACATCTCCTGCAGGGCTGTTCAAAGCATGGACCCATTAGCTGGCACTATTGTGCTCCACGCTTGCCTCCATCAGATGCTAGGAGACAGCGCAGGGCTCGCAGATAAAACAACACACACACACACACACACACACACATCCGATTGTCAATAATGACATCCATCGTGCACACACACACACACATACATAGATTTACATCCTTACACGATCTCACACAGCCATGAAAGCACACACACAAACACATGCATGCTAACTTCATCTCACACACCCATAGTGGCACACACAAACACACACACACACACACAAGCACACACACACACACACACACACATCCGATTCGCAATAATGACATCCATCGTGCACACAAACACACACACACACACACATACACATAGATTTACATCCTTACACGATCTCACACAGCCATGAAAGCACACACACAAACACATGCATGCTAACTTCATCTCACACACCCATAGCGGCACACACAAACACACACACACACACACACACAAGCACACACACACACACACACACACATCCGATTCGCAATAATGACATCCATCGTGCACACAAACACACACACACACACACACACACACACACATACACATAGATGTACATCCTTACACGATCTCACACAGCCATGAAAGCACACACACAAACACATGCATGCTAACTTGATCTCACACACCCTGAGCGGCACACACACACACACACACACACACACACACACACACACACACACACACACACACACACAATCACTCAGTCCCACTCCTCCTCACTCTTTCTGCTCCTCTGATGGGCCTGGGCCTGACTTAAACTGTGTGAGTGGCGGGTGCCAAGTCGAGGACAACTCACATGATTGATTGTGGTCTATTTTTAAAAGCTCCTCCAGATGCTTTGTGCGTAAACACACACACACACACATACACACACACGCACACACACACACACACACACACACACACACACACACACACATATATTCATAAAAGCACTTTCTTATGATGGATTGTAATTTGCGAAGTCACGTTGACATTCTCAGATGTCAAATTTGACAGTAGCCTAATCGTAATAAAGATGGAAATAATTTCATACTCTGTGAAGGCTCCTCACAGCAAGTTCGTCACCATCAAAAGAACATGCTTTTGTTACAGTGCCATAAATACAGTTTCCTAACAAGCAAAGTCTATTCAAGTTTGCAGCTAAACTTTTAACTTCAAACAGCTCAGGATGTGCGCACAACCCAGATTTGTCTGCCATGATATTTCTGATGTACTGTTACTGTGCAACTGTCAGGTGTAGTTATACAAACATACATTCCTCAGAGCTTAACCGTACAGCAATGTGTGTGTACATGTGTGTGTTTGAGTGGGTGTGTGCACCAACCTTTGTGTAAGCGTATGCATATGTATCTGTGTGTACTGTACATGTATACCCGTGTGTGTGTGTGAGTGCATTTGGCATTTATGTACTGTACTGTATGTGCCAAACTTTGCGTGCAGTGAAGGGTTTTTGCATGTGTCAACCTTTGTGTGCAGTGAAGAGTTTTGGCATGTGC